>NW_028190432.1:0-110690 GCF_048542155.1 Nylanderia fulva | reverse complement strand
TTTTCGGTTAAAAACCGAGAGTATCGGAGTCGGTGCGGTTCTCACCTTTAGTATCTCGTTACACTTGAAAGGTAACAGCGAGCGACATAGATACAGCATGGAATCTATGTCGCTGTCTACCTGTACGTTTCCATCCAACACTCGCGGGTTTATTTCCGCGAGTTGAAGGTGAACAATTATCCTTTCGCCCTCGTCGTCGTCGTCGTCCTCCTCCTCGTCGTCCCCCTCGTCGCCGTCGTCGTGGCGGACTGGGATCGAGCGATCCGTTATCGGCGGCGCCGCCTCCGCCGTCGCTACTTCTCCCTCTTCCTCCTCCTCCTCCTCCTCCTCCTCGATGGATCGCTGAACGTTCGACATGTAGGCGCGCATGTCAAGTCGCTCCAGAACTGCCCACGACTGTCTTATTTGTGTGGATCCAATCGCCGCGGATCCAATCGCCGCAGAGAGACCTTCAACTCTCTCTGCTGTACGGGCCGATGGACCGCACGTTTCTCCTCTTTCGTCGTCTTATTCTTTGTCATAGATCGAGTTATCATTTTTTTTTTTTTTTTTTTTTTTTAAGAATCCCACTGTCCCGCTGCGGCTCCGTCCCCCAGGGTGTACCCCCACCGGACGAGAGGTGCCCCGAAACATGACCGGCCACACCCCAAGTCCGGGCCCCAACTTCCCCCGGGGAGGGGACATATGTCATAGGCCGGGGGGATACCGCACCCCGGCCAGACTCCGAGCCCCTTACACACCCGTGTGGGGTTTGACGCCCACACGGGCTTTCAGGGGTTCCACCCCTCCGACTGTGTGGGCACCGCAGCAGGTGGCGCCACCCGGGGGGCTCCACGGACGCTTTAGACAGGGTCGCCGCTCCCTGGCCCTGCCCTACACGCCGTGGCGACCAGCAATACCGTGTCGCGCCCTCCTCGAAGACGTTCGAGGAGGGGCAAGCGCCTCCCCGGTCGGTCGGTTCGGAAAGGGTAACGGTCCCGACCGACCGGAGATAACATCTCTCGCCGCCAGGCCCCGCCTCGGAAACGTCCGAGCGGCCCCGGCGGCAGGCGATTAGGTTAGGTTGTGACCGGGCGTGTATGGGTAGGTATCCCTCCTTCCGACTTACCAGTATGACAGACGCCCCGCTTTCACCACTACGGTCGCCAGTTCCCTTAACCTTTACTAGGAACAAGGTGGAAAAGTGATCTAGGGTTGTTCGGCTCAGAGGTCGAGGATCCGAGGAGGTAGTCTCCCGCTGACGTCCCGATCTGCGCCTATGGCTTCGTTGAGGAAGGCCGGTGTCTCGATTACTCGAGGACGTCGTAACACACCAGGTATGCACAACGGCTGCGTCCCAAGCACTTAATTTTATTTATCCTTTTGTTTCAGGTCTACGTGGGATTCTACGATCACCGTTGCAGCTCGTATTTGAAAAGGATGACTACAGGATATGCGCGACAAAGGCAAGTACATCCACACTGTTTGTATTAGTCCAGGGCACTTTATTCCGTTAGACACACTGCTCTATCGTACTATTACAAATGTCAAAATGCACAATTTACTCCTGCAGTAGTTTTTGCCGTCGCACGCACTCTCGCGAATGCTTCGTTCAACGACACGGGTCACATCAGCCGCTTACGCAAACTAATTTTCGCGAACCGTAATCGAGTCTGTCGCCTCTCACGAGTACGATGTGCTCGATCAACCGACGTCCGGATTTCCGCGTGACGCTTCTTCCGTACGTCTCGACTCCCGGAAACTCGCGACTTCTCAACCGCGATATCGAAACTGCCGCTAAGCATTTAGCGCGTTCCGTCCGTTCGCCGCGACAATCGAAACTCGTGTTCCTACGATCCGAACTGACGTAGGTTTCCCTAACGCGGTCCGTCGATTGTCTTGACAAGTCGAAACTCGCGAATACGCGATTCCAACGAACGCAGGTTCAATTAGCGCCGTTGGTCGACCTCCTTCGACCGATTTTCCGCCGCCTTATATACCCGCGCGGAGTAGCGCGCCCCGCTCCTTGACCACCGGCCAATGAGCGCTCGGGCACCCCACCGCTGGGGCTCCGGCCTATCGCGACGCTCGGGTATAATTCCTACTCGCTGAGAGTTCCTATTCTGATTTTCGGAATATAGAGTTAGTTCATAAAGAGTTCTTATTTTATGAATTAAATTATTCGGTGCGCTTTTCGGACTTGTAACTATTTCTATGTTACTGCTATAGTGTTTACACATATGTACATCCTACAAACTAATTATAAACGATAAGTATATACATTGTTACACTATTTATGAATTTAATTTTTATATTGTTTTTTCGTTTTTCCGGTATTCCTATAAAATAATTATAATCATTATAAGAACTCGTTAATGACAATATTTCCTAATTAATTAAAAAGTGAGTCGTAAATTCAAATGTGTTAGAAAATATTCATATCTAATCGTTATCTAATACTCGCGCTCGCTATCAATCCCAATGAATCCGATGATCTTGCGTCGTTACCTATTGGGTGTAACGAAATCCAAAATGATATTAATGATTATCGGATTTGTTGTCCATTGAATCGAATCAATTTATGGTCTATTTCGCGCGGTTAATAACTTTTGACTTAAAATAAAATGTTCGGCCGAATCGCGTGGTGGAAACGATTCGTTAGACCGCTGGATAGAAAACGACTCGATCATCCCCACACATTCCATCATTGTTCAAACTTTGAATTTATGGTTGAAAACCTGGGGTTTCGATGAAACTCCAATCCCCGTTGATTTCATGGGTAGGAATGTGTATCGGATGGTGGAATCGCTTTCTTATTTAATAATTAAATAAAATAAAAGGTTCGAGAATATAATTCCACGCGATGGTTTGGAATCGCGCTCCGGTCGCGATTCACCATCGATAGGTAAAATAAACGACGCGCTTGGATTATACGACTTGCGTGTTCGAATCTTAACTTAACTTAATATTCTAATCATCTAATTCCATGGAATAGCCGTGGATCGCTCATCGATCGCGATTAGCCATCGATTTAATTAAATTGAATAGACTGAAATTATAAATGAAGAAAACTAAAATAATCTTGTCAACACACGTGACTTCGTGTCCATTAAATAAGAGTCAAAAACAAAAGGATCATGTTCACTTGCTCGTGAAA
This sequence comes from Nylanderia fulva, assembly GCF_048542155.1. Lineage (NCBI taxonomy): Eukaryota > Metazoa > Arthropoda > Insecta > Hymenoptera > Formicidae > Nylanderia > Nylanderia fulva. The sequence goes on along the minus strand of NW_028190432.1, from coordinate 107,554 downwards.
TATCGTTTAACGGTTAAAACTACGATCCGACTTATTTCATGGATTAGAATTATACTTATTCTACATCTATGGATAAAATAATTAAACCTGTGGATAAAAAGTGATCTATATATATGTTAACCTAATGATTATATATTTAACATTATTCTATGGATTAAATATTTAGTGATTGTATATACTGCCATTCTAGCGCAACCTGTGGATTAATTTATCGTCCTAACTTATTCTATGGATTAATCTATGGATTAAGTATCTTATGGGTTATATATATATCTTAACTATTATTTTAACCTATGGATTAATTATTTTGATTAACTAATATATTTGTCTCTCTCTCTCTCTCTCTCTCTTTCTCTCTCTCTCTCTCTCTCTCTCTCAGGAAGTCATAACTCGCGTGATTGTACAGCGACAAAGAAGAAATGTGTGAATTGTATGTTCAAAAATCGAACATACAATCTGAATATAAGCGATGACCATGACGCCCTTAGTCCGGAATGTCCGACCTTTAAGAGGGCGCTACGGGAGGAGAAGAGGAGAGCAGGCTGGGAGGACGCTAAATAGCAACCACAGGAAGAAGCGGAGATAATACTATATACAAATGCGCAAAGTTTAATTGCGCACAGAGATGAGATACAACATCAGATCATGAAGAAAATAAATCCTGCGTTCTTAGCATTATCGGAGACCAGAGTGACTGAGGATATCGAAGACAGTGAAGTGAACGTTCCGGGTTATAGTATAGTTAGATGTAATGCTGAGAATAGGAATACGGGAGGAGTTATTTTATACGTTAGAAGCGATATTAAATATGAGATAGTATTAGAGGAAAAAAAAAATTAGAATTGAATTGTTGGTGTGTTGCGGTAGAAGTAAAAGATAGATTATACAAAGGAATGATAATGGTAATATATCACTCACCGAGCGCATCACACGGAGATTTCTTGAGATTTTTCGAGGATATAGTAGAAGAGTTTATAATAAAGGGAGAATGCATGGTAATAGGAGATTTTAATATAGATCTTATGAGAGATTCGTTTTATGCGAATAAACTGCAAACGACAATGCTAAGCTTAGGTATGAAACAATATGTTAACGAACCGACGAGAATTACAAAAGACAGTCAGACAATTATAGATTTGATCTTCGCTAATAATAATAAAATAGTACAGGTAATTCATGAACCTAAAATTACGGATCACGCGTGGCTGAAAGTTGAGCTGAGTGTTAGTAAAACTGAAAGTAAATATAGAGAATTTAGTGCTAGGAATTATAAAGAGTTTGATGAAAGTAAATTTGCTATATTAGTGAAAAATAAATTACAAGAAAGCCAGGAATGTCAGTGTGAATGTATGGGTGTCAGTGAGAGGGCGAAAAAACTTGTCGATAGTATAGTGGGTGCGTTAGATGTAATGGCGCCGAGGAAAAAATTTAGAATTCCGAAAGTTTGGGAAGGGAAGAAATGGTTTTCAGACGAAATAAGAGAGGCTGCGGATAGAAGGGATAAGGCATATAGAAGAGCATTGTATGACGATACCGAACAAAATTGGTCGCAGTATAAAATTGAAAGAAATACAGTAGTAAAATTAATTAGGGAGAAGAAAAAAGAATATTATGAAAATATGATAGATCTTAATAAAGAAAATCCTACGTCTATGTGGAAAACCTTGAAAGAAATAATTAGAGGCGAGCCAGTAGGCATAAAAGAAGTAGGAAATATAGATTTTGAAATTTTAGGCGATTTCGAAGAGTGCCATATAGCTGATAAATTTAATTTATTTTATATACAAAGTATTAATAGTATAATAAACTCTATAAAGGTCGTTAGATCCGGTGATATAATCGAACATTGGATGAATATAAATAAGAAAATTATTTATGTTATCGAAACTAAAGGATTTATGGAAAATTTCGTGACTATTAAACTAGAGCAGTTAGAAAAAATTGTTATGGGATTGCCGAAAAAGAAAGGTACGGAAGAGGGAATAACTAGCGATATATTGAGGACAACTTTTTCTGTAATAAAAGAGGAATTTGCGAATATAATAAACAATTCTTTAAGAGAAGGTCTCTGTCCGGAAGGTTGGAAAACCTCTACGATAATACCGATTCCAAAGATAGATAAAGCGAAAAAAGCGAGCGATTATAGGCCTATAAATATGTTACCAATATTTGAGAAAGTGTTAGAATTAGTAGTAAAAGAACAACTTGAAATGTATTTGGAAACTAACGATATTATAACAGAACATCAGTCGGGGTTTAGAAAATATTACTCGTGTGAAACAGCGATTCAAACTGTCATTGACGAATGGAAATTAATAGTAAGCGAAGGAAAAATGGTAGGTGTAATTTTCATGGATCTTAAGAGAGCGTTTGAAACAATAGACAGAGAAAGATTATTAGGAAAAATGTATTATTATGGAATTAGAGGAATGGCCTTAGAATGGTTCAAATCATATTTAAATAATAGGAAACAGCAAGTGCGTTTCAATCATACATGGTCTAAATTATTGACAACAGAATACGGAGTGCCACAAGGCTCGGTACTAGGACCTTTACTATTTATAATATATATAAATGATATAATCGAAGGCTGTCTAGAAGGGTGCAATATAAAAATGTTTGCAGACGACACGCTTATATACGTAAGTGGAGAAAGTAGCACGGATATAGAGATAAAATTGAACACGGCTTTTAATATAATCGAACGTTGGATGAATATAAATAAGTTAAAAATGAATGCAAGTGAAACGAAGTATATGATAGTTAGATGTATTCGAAAAGAATTGAGAGGTAATACTATTTTGAAATGTCTGGACAGAATTGAAATAGAGCGTGTAGAGACTATGAAATATCTAGGTATAATTATCGATGACAGACTTTGATTTCAAGATCACTGTGATTATATGTTAAAGAAAATAGGTAAAAAAACGAGTTTCTTAAATAGAGTAGGTAATTACATATCAGTGTATACTAGATGCATTATATATAAGACAATCATAGCTCCTCATTTTGAGTATTGCGCGACGATATTAATAGGCATGGGGGAGACGCAGATAACCCAACTTCAGAAGGTACAAAACAGAGCTATGAGGATAATACTTCAATGTGATAGATACACCAAAGTGGAAGACATGCTAGAGGCGTTGCAATTTATGTCAGTAAGACAAAGATTACAATATAATATATGTATATTTATTTTCAAGATATTGAATAACCTGTTACCAATTCAGTTAAGAGATAAGTTACAAATAGTAGGGAACAAATGCGATAGGGAAACAAGACAAACGGGTAATATCGAAATTCAATTTCGAAAAACAAAGAGTGCACAGAAAAGTTTGTTTTATGAAGGAAGTATATTGTATAACGTCCTGCCAGTAGAAATTAAAACTTGCGATAGACTCGAATTATTTAAAAGAAGATTAAAAGCGCATATCTTACATATGTAAATGTTAAAACTGTATAAGAAAATAGCTGAGAAAGCTAAATAAAAGCTCATCAATCAATCAATCAATCCTCTCTCTCTCTCTCTCTCTCTCTCTCTCTCTCTCTCTTCTCTCTCTGCTTCTCCGGTTGAGACACGTAACCCTAAGCACGGATGCGAAGGTCGTATCCTCCTACGCGAAAGAAAACGCAAAATTCTTTTTCGGGTGCTCTCTCTCTCTCAAGGGTTGGCGAGAAAGCAAAGGTCCCCGAATTTCCCGCCTTCCCGGCCGGGCCTTCAGCCCTTGTGACGAACAAAAAGAAGTCACGTCACAATATATATATATATATATATATATATATATTATATAGATATATATATATATATTATATAGATTAGTTTTTTTTATTAACTTTATTTTATATAATCTCATATGCCTAATAATAAGAAATGTTCTTTATTTTAATCAATACATCAAACATCAAACAATCAAATGTAACTTACATACATGTCAAAACTGACAACATAATATAATCTATCATCATAAATCATGGAGGCAACATTAACACAATCTAACATTGATTGCTCAAGTAGTACATTTTCGCGCATATGCGCATTGAGCAGGTTAACGATAACCAAATGATCAATTTTATTATAAAATCAAACTTTGCAACTTAATATTTTCGTTTTTATAACACGTAGAACAAAAATAAAAACATTTTTTTGTACAATTGAAACTCAAACTATATCAATTAAACCTATCGATATACAATACGATCAGTTCAGCCGGTCTGTGAGATCTCATAATATGAGATGCTGTCAAAAGTCCGACTGGCGTATAGATATACGGAATGCGTCGCAGTCGCTACGCAAAGCTACGCTTAGTAAACTTGTCGTGAGACACTGCCGTGTCTTTCGATATAAATGTAAACATTCGAAGAGATATGCTGAAAATTATTTTTTATTATTTCGTATTTTTGGTTATTAAATGTTTATATACACTAGTCAAAAAATTAAAGAATTTTACTGAAATTAAGGGGATGCGGGAGCGTTGGCCTAACTCCGACGGGTTAGCGCCCTCATTTGAGAGGAACTAAAATTGTCAATAATTACCGACAATTTTAATTCCGCTATTATCGACAGTAATATATATATATGTCAAAAAGCCATTTTAGTGTGTTCAACATATTGAAATCAGACAACATAATATATTTTTACTGTCAAATCATCTCGCACACGCATCTAAGCGTGTCAATGACAATAAAATATACATATATAAATGTGTCTCTTTATGACATAGTTGAACACAATTTTAATATTGCTCTTTTATATATTTTGATGATATATGCATATTTTTATGTATTTTTCAAAGAAAATATACAATCTACCATATATATATATATATATATGTACACAAGGTGGTTCAAAAGTCCGGCAACGGTCAATTATGTCCAAAAAATAGTGGTCTTATGAATAAAATATAAAAATTGCAGGGTTCAACCCGGGAAAAATTTTTTATATATAATTATATCTAAATAATTATATAATTATACATAATTATATGTGAAATATGTTCATTTTATATATAATTAAATTTATTTATATATAAATTATAAAGTTCATGTATAATCTCATGTCAAGTTATATATGAAACATTATATATATTTATATATGTGAATACTTATTTATTATATATACAATATATATATATATATATATATATATATATATATATTTATATAAGTATATGTATATAAAAAGCTCTTTTATCTAATTATATATAGACATATTTCATATTTAATTTTGCAATTATATGTATAATTTTATATATTTCTATATGATTTTATATTGTTATATATAAAAATTGTTTCTAGGAAAAATAAGATATTTTATGGTGACCTTGACTTTGACGTAGGGGTCAAATTTAGAGGTTATTTCAAGATCAACTTTTATTAAACAAAACCCTCTATTTTTATTAGATATTTTTGTAGCTTATCTCGAGAATTTTCCAAAACACTAATAAAATATTTTTTTATGTACTTATTGAGTTATAAAGGTTTTAAGTGAACAATTCTTTTATAAAATTGACAATATCTTGTAAAACATTCAATTTTCATTATACATTTATACTTTTTATGCACGGAATAATAAGACCAATCAATAGGTGCAAAGAAAACACAGTTGCAAAAGACGTATGTAATTTTCAAGAAGCAACTGCCCAGCAAACATTATAATTGCTATATAACACGTAAATAACGTGCATGTAACATGTAACATACACGTTAGTTGTAATTCCCCACTTATGGATTCTATTATTTATTGTAATTATAGATAGGATAGTGACTTAGCGAAAGATTATCTTTCGGCATCCTACAATATCGATGCTATCTGGGATATAATTACAATATATAAATAACATATGTCATATTACAAATGTTACATCTCAATTCAATTCTTTATTCGTCCCCTAAGGGATTGAAGGCGCTTTTGAAGCAGCGTTCCCAACCTTACAAATCTCTTACAAATCTCTTACAATACTTATAACTACTCTTATCTTTACTCTTACATCTAATTTACAAATAACTTAATTCTACCTTAACCTACTTATCTACTATTTTAGAGAGAGAAAGAGCCGTCCCTACCTATCGCTTCGCTTCGGCTTCCGGTTCCCCATATATTCTCCACCACCTCATTCATACCTCCACTCATTCTCCTCCTCATACTTCCTTCCTCCTTTTCCCCTCCCTCCCCCTTTTCTTCCGTTCTCCCCTCTTCCCTCTTTTTCTCTATTTCTCTCATCCATCCTTCCCCTTCTCCTCCTTCCTGCAATATTCCCTTCATTCTTTCCCACCAGTTTCCCTTCTCCCCCACATTCTCCTATCACATGCTCCCATGTTTCATCTTCTATCCCGCATAACCTACATCTTCTTTTCCCCTCTTCTTCCCAGTATCTCGCCCCTCTCATCTCATTGTTCATTCTGAACCTTACTATTCTTCTCCATCTACTTTCCCCCCATCCCTTTCTCAGGTATTTCGGTAAACCCTCCTCCTTCCATTCCCCATACCATCTATTATATCTCGACTCTCTTATCCTCTCCCATCTTTCCTCCTTTTGCCTTTCCCTGTCTTTCTGTTCCCATCCCTCATATATTTTCTCTCCCTTTCCCCTTTTTTCCTCCATCTCTTTCCCTTCTATTCCTCTTTCTTCCCAGAATTTCTCCCTCTCTTTCCCACATTGTTCTTTCCTTTCCTCCTCTTATCCTCTCTTTCATATCCTCAAAACATTTCCTCGCTAAACTTCCTCACCTTCCTTCCTCCAACTTCCTCTCATACCCTACCGCCCTCCTTCCTGCCCTTATCCTAAATTTGTCTTTTCCTATTTCCTCTCTTACCATATACCCCGGCGTGCACCAGTCTACTCCTAACGTCCACCTAATCCATCGCTCCTGCATTGCCTCCACCTCTCTCCTCTCCTTCCATCCTCATATTTCCGCCCCATATTCCAACACCGTCCCCACCAACCTTTCCATTAGCCATACTCTTTTTATCCAGTCTTCTGCAAACCTTCTCTTTCCCATTCCCCACACCTGTCTTATCACCGCTCCTGCTTTCTTAACTCTGTTCTTTACCTGCGCCTCCTGCCCCCCGTTCCTCTGTAGCTTATACCCTAAATATGTGAATTCTTTCACTTTCTCTAACCTTTTTCCTTTCCATCTCCACTCCACTCTCTTCATTCTTCCTCCTCCCTTTTTAAACCTCATTACCTTTGTCTTATCCACATTCACCTCTAACCTTTTCTTGTCCATATAACTTTCCATTTTCCCCAACATATGTATCATCCCTTCCTCATCCTTCGTCAACAGTATCATGTCATCTGCGTACGCCAAACAATGCACCTTTTCCCCTCCCAGTTTCACCACCCCCCCAACCTCCTTTTCTTAGCACTTCCTCTATATCCGCTATTAGCAAACTGAATAAGTGCGGACTCATTGGGCATCCTTGCCTCACCCCCCTTGCTGTCCAAAAATTTTCTCCCTCTTCCTTCCCCACTTTTACCTTACTCCTCGTTTCCCTGTACACCTCTTCTATCCTACTCCTTAATCCTTCCCTTACTCCCCTCTTCTTCATTGCCACCATTAACACCTCCCTATCTACTGAATCAAACGCCGCCTTCAGGTCCATAAATGCCGCGACTACCTTTTCTCCCTTCTTATTTACCCTCTTATTCACCAGATAGTTCAGCACATAGATACTATCCATCACCCCCATTCCCTTCCTAAAACCTGTCTGACTCTCCGGTATCATATTCTTCCCCTCCATTTCTTCCTTTAACCTTTCAGTTAAAATCCCCACGTATACCTTGTATAGCGTTGGCATCAATGTCACTCTATAGTTTTCCACTTTATTCCCCGTTCCCTTTTTCAACAGTGGCACTATTATCCCTTCTTTCACCTCTCCGGCCATCTTTCTCCTCTCCATACTCTGTTGCACATTTCCCATACCCACTCTTCTACCCTCTTCCCTCCATATTTCCATACCTCACTCGGTATCCCATCCTCCCCCGCTGCTTTTCCTTTCTTCAGTTTTCCCAGCATCCTCTTCACTTCCTCCCTGCTTATCTCCTGCTCCTCATCCCTCTCCCTTTTTTCTTTTCCTCCTCTTACCACTTTTACCTCTATCCCTCCCAATAAGTCCATGAAGTATTCCTTCCATTCCTCCGCCTTTATCTCCTCCTTCACCCCTTCTCTCTTTTTCCTTTCCCTGTTTATAATCTTCCATACCTCTCCTTCCGTTCTTGCCTCTATCGCCTCCTTGTACCATCTTAGCCTCTCCTCCTCCCTTTTTCCTTTACACATTAGCCTATATTCCGCCCTTACTTTTCTATATCTTTCTCCTCCTCCTCCTTTTTTCCTCCATTCCCTTAACTTTTTCCTCACTTCTTTCCTCTTCTCCTCACATTCCTCGTCCCACCACCCTTTCCTTTTCTCTTCTCCACTCTCTTTTTTTCCTTCTCTCAATTCCTCTTCTATTCTTCCTATTTTTTTCTCTAGCTCCTCTTTAATCCCCTCCTTCCACCCCTCTCCCCACTTTATTTCCTCTCTTATTCTTTCTCCTCCCCTCTTTGTCCATCTCCCTCTTTTTCTTATTCCTTTTCCCTCCCCCCTTTTTCCCTTTTCAGCTCCTCCTCTTCTTTCTAGCGTTACAATCAATGGGTGATGGTCCGATTCTATGTTATCTCTCACCTCCATTTTCTTTATCCTTTCCTTTACTCTATCCTTTCCCACCACGTAATTTATCACCGATTCCCCTCTTCCTCCTGTATATGTGTACTCCCCTTTCCTATCCCCTCTTATCCCTCCGTTAAAAATTCCCCATCCCACTTCTTCCAACTCTTTTATCAACTTCTTCCCTTCCTCATTAACTTTCTTGTCCTTCGATCTTCTTTCTTCTTCCTCCACCCCTCCTATCACTCCCCCCCTTCTACCTGTCCTTGCGTTGAAATCTCCTCCCAAAATCGTCCATTTATTTTCTTTTTTCTCTTCCATCCATTCCTTTGTAGCGACTTATAAATAAATTCACCAGATCTTTGAAAAAGTAATGTTTATTCATTGAAAGTATAAAGCGAAAGAACAAAAAGAATTAATATGTAACAAATAAATGAATGAATATGTTGTTATGGAAATATTGATTTTTCTTAAAAACATTATGTATATTAATGAATTGAAGTTATTACAAATGTACAAGATGTAAAAAGTGTAAAAGTGCAGTGAAAAGTGTAAGGTGTAATAAAAGTGTAGAGTGTAAATGAAAGGTGTGGATGATGAATGCTACAGTACTCCCCCCCAAGTGACGATATTCGTTGCGAAATGGACTTTCTTCTTCTTTGGTGGGTAGGTGCGTAAAGCTTTTCCAACAGTAGAAGAAGAAGAAGGATTTGAAGTAGCAGAAACAGGAGCTGAAGTAGCAGGAACAGGAGCTGAAGTAGCAGGAACAGGAGTTGAAATAGCAGGAACAGGAGCTGAAGATCTGGTAGAAAGTTCAGTAGAATCTGAAGTTCTAGGAATGAAGGCTGGCTTGAGACGTTCTGTTGAAATATTGACAACTCTTCCTGAAACATTAACTGCAAATAAATGATCAAAGATACGTTTCTCAATAGGAAAAGGGCCAGAATAAGGAGGTTGTAGTGACTTCCTAACAGTATCTTCTCGAATCCAAACATGAGTACAATCAAAAAGATTCTTGTGAACGAAAGGTGATCTTTTGCAATGATGACTTGTAGGAGATGATCTGATATTCCTCATATGAATCCTGTGTTTTTCAAGAAAGATTTCAGGATCTGCAGGAAAATCTTCTTCAATGAAAAATTCTCCAGGAATACGAAGAGTGGATCCATAAAGAAGTTCTGCAGGTGAAGCTTTTAAATCTTCTTTGAAACACGAACGTAATCCCAAAAGAACTGAAGGTAAAGATTCTACCCAGTTGGTTGTTTCGTGGCACATAATCGCTGCTTTCAAAGTCCTATGCCATCTTTCCAGAATTCCATTTGAAGCAGGATGATAAGCAGAAGTTCTAATCCTTTGGCATCCAATTAGGTTTGTTAAAGCTTTGAATAAAGCTGCTTCAAACTGAGGACCTTGATCTGTTGTAATGCTGATAGGAGAACCAAAACGTGCTACCCAATGTGAATAAAATGTTGTAGAAATAGTTTCAGCAGAAATCTCAGAAATAGGAACAGCTTCAGGCCATCTGGAAAAACGATCAATCATAGTAAGACAATAACGGTAATTTTGACAAATAGGAAGTGGTCCAACAATGTCTAAATGCACATGCTGAAAGCGTTGATCAGGAATTGCAATCTTAATTGGAGAATTCTTGGTGTGTCTTGAAATCTTCGCACGTTGGCATGGAAGACAAGTTCGAGTCCATTCCTTCACATCTTTCTTCAAAGAAGGCCAAATGAATTTCAGTAGTAATTGTTTAGATGTCAATCTGCCGCTGGGGTGAGCGAGTCCATGAACAACATCAAAAATTCTCTTGCGTAAGAGTTTAGGAACATATGGACGAATTAATTCCGAAGAGCAATCACAATAAATAGGTATGGTTGATCCTGAAAGAATAAGTTTCTTCAACAGAAGTGAAGAATTTGAAGAAAGTAAAACTTGAAGTTCTTCATCTTCTTTCTGATAATTAGCAAGTTCTTCTAAAGAAACTATAATAGGCATTGAAATAGATTCAATTCTTGACAGAGCATCAGCAACTGAATTCATTTTTCCAGAAATATAGGTGATATTTGTAGAGAATTGAGCAATAAAGTCCAATTGTCTGATCTGTCTTGGTGACGCTTTATCCAATTTCTGACGGAAAGCAAAAATCAAAGGTTTATGATCAGTTCTGATAATCAATTGTCTTCCTTCAACAAAATGCCTGAAATGTTTAATAGCCAAATAAATGCTAAGAAGTTCTCTATCATAAGTGCTATAATTTCTTTGAGCTTTGTCTAGTTTCTTTGAGAAAAATGCTATTGGTTTGATATCGTCGTCAATAGACTGTTCAAGTGATGCACCAACAGCAAAGTCAGAAGCATCACAAGTTAAAATAAGAGGAGCATGAGGAGCAGGATGAGAAAGGGTAGTAACTTGTAAAAGTTCTTCTTTACATGACTCGAAAGCTAATTCCGCTTCTTTAGTCCAAGAAATAATTCTTCTATCCCTCTTGCGACTGTCCTTTAAATATTCTGTTAACAGAGCTTGATGATTTGCAGCATCCTTGAGACAGCGACGATAATAATTGATAATTCCTAAGAATCTGCGTAATTCATGAAGTGTCTTAGGTTTAGGATAATCAATAATTGATTTCACTTTTTCGGATGTAGGTTTAACTCCTTGGTTAGAAACTAAGTAACCAAGAAAAGAAATCTCGCTTTGACCGAAAAGACATTTAGCGACATTGATTGTCATTCCAGCTTGTTGAAGACGATCAAAAATAATGCGTAAGTGAGCAATATGTTCTTTCTCATCTTTAGAAGCAATAAGAATGTCATCAAGATAACAAAAGGCAAAACTCAAATCATTAAGTAAAGAGTTCATGAGCCGTTGAAAAGTTTGGGCTGCGTTTCGTAAACCGAAAGGCATTACGACAAATTCAAAAAGCCCAAATGGAGTAGTGACAGCTGTTTTGTGAATATCTTCTTTAGCGACGGGTACTTGATAGTACGCTTTAACTAAGTCAATTTTAGAAAAGATATTCTTACCAAAAAGTGAAGAAGAAAAATCTTGAATATGAGGTATGGGATAACGATCCGGGATAGTCACTGAATTGAGTGCACGATAATCACCACACAGTCTCCAAGAATTTTGTTCCTTTTTAGGTACCATATGTAGAGGGGCTGCCCAAGAGCTGCTTGAAGGCCTGCAAATTCCTTGTTCCATCATAGACTTGAATTCTTCCTTGGCACATTTAAGTTTCTCAGGAGTAAGTCTTCTGGGAGTCGAAAATTTAGGAGAACCTTCCGTAACGATATGATGTTCAACACCATGTGTTTTTACCGAGGAAATTGGAGAAAAACGGGTGAGTCCTGGAAATTCGGTTAAAAATTTGTGGTACACAGAATCAGGAGATGTGGTAAAAATTGACAAATGTGCAACTTCTTGAATTTTTCCAGTATTCATAAGACCGGTAACATTATCAATCAATTTCTTGTTTTTAATGTCAATTAGGAGATTAAAATGACAAAGGAAATCGGCGCCTAAAATAGGACGTTGAATATCCGCGACACAAAATTTTCATTTGAATTCTCTCCTTAAACCGAGGTTCAAAATTAAAGTTTTAGAACCGTAAGTATTAATTTGAGTACCATTTGCGGCAAAAAGTTTTAAATTAGTATGCCACGGCTTCAATAAAACCTTTTTAGGTAACAACGATATATCAGCGCCCGTATCGACAAGAAAATTTAAATTTGAATGTCTGTCGAAAATAATGAGGCGATTGTTAGAAACACCGTCGTAAGCAGCCTCAGTCTTAAGCGGCGTTTTTAGTTTTCCTGTGAAGCCAAGAATGTTTTGGACATAGAACAAGGTAAAGTACATCGTTTAGCCTTATCACCAAATTTCTTATGGTAAAAACAAATTGATGTATCTTTAATATCTTTATTTGATTTGTCTTTCTTACGCGATAACGATCTAAATCTTCTATTCTCTCTAGACCGGCTTTTGGAACGATCTCGACGACGAGAAACTTCAAGAGCTTCGATTCTTCGTAGCAAATCCGCGAAATCCGAAGATTTATTACTTGTATTATTGGAAACTTCCGCAACTTGCAAACCGCCGTCCCGATCAGCAATTTTATCGGCTAATTCCGCAAGTTTAACAAGAGGAACATCCTCTACTACGGCTAAAGTCGTTTGAATTCTATGTGGTAAGCGTTGAAGCCAAATCATTTGCAAAACACTATCTGCTAAAGATCCTCCAGACAAATGACGAATTTCTCGAAGTAATTCCGAAAGCTTTTTATCATTAAGTTCAATTCCAGCTAATATTTGTCTCAAACGTTTTTCCTCTGAATCCGTAAAGCGATTTATTAATATTTTCTTTAAATAATTATATTTATCTGTTTCAGGTGGATTTTCAATGACTTCAGATATGTTTACTAAGGCTTGTTCATCAAGATGACGAATGACAGAACTATATTTAATATCATCTGATCGAATTCGATAAACCGTAAACTCACTTTCAATAGAAGCAAACCAGAGTTTAGGTTGTTTATGCCAGAAAGTCGGTAGTTTTAATAAACGAAACTCATTTGAGTGAATTTGTAACATAGGATCACTCACCTGATGTCCAGTTTGAGAAGGTAAAATATTAATATTTTCTGATCCAACCTAATTTGATCCTCTTGCCAAATCCATATCAATCTGTGTATCCGAACAGGGTCTAACTGGTGATCTATCGATTGGCATTTTCCTCTTGTTCCAGGAATCCGATAAAATGATTTGAGAATTTCCGTGAAGGACTAATCCGCCTCTGATGTTTCAAAGATCCGGAGAATGAATCTCTTAAAATCAGAATATCCAGCAATTCTTCCAAGCGATGATAATATTTCGCAGACTTCAAATACGACGATCACTTGGCACTTATTCCGCATCAGCCTTTAAAATGCGTCGGCTTTAATATCACGTCGGCTTTAATATCACGTCGGCTTTAATATCACGTCGGCTTTAATATCACGTCGGGGTCACCAAAAATGTAGCGACTTATAAATAAATTCACCAGATCTTTGAAAAAGTAATGTTTATTCATTGAAAGTATAAAGCGAAAAAACAAAAAGAATTAATATGTAACAAATAAATGAATGAATATGTTGTTATGGAAATATTGATTTTTCTTAAAAACATTATGTATATTAATGAATTGAAGTTATTACAAATGTACAAAGATGTAAAAAGTGTAAAAGTGCAGTGAAAAGTGTAAGGTGTAATAAAAGTGTAGAGTGTAAATGAAAGGTGTGGATGATGAATGCTACACCTTCATTTCCTCCAATTTCCTTTCCATGTCCCCGTTGATGTATACGCCTATTACCCTCCACTTCGCTCTTCCTACTTCTAAATCCGCCATCATTATTCCCTCCGCCTTTTCTCCTATTCCTGATACTTTTATCTTTCCCCTCTCCTCCCTTACCCCCATGATCATTCCCCCCATCGGTCTTCCTTTCTTCTTTCTCTTCTTTGCTGCTTGCTTCTCCCATCTATATCCTTTCGGTAACCTCTTTTTAATCGCCTCCCACCCCCTTTTCTCTATCCATGTTTCCATCATCACCACCACCTCCCAATCTTCTATTTCTTTCCAGAACTTTTCTTCCTTATTCTTCAGCCCTGCCACATTCCAAAAACCTATTTTTCATTCCTCTCTTACTTCTCCTCCTTTTTCCTTTCTCTCCTGTTTCTTTCTTCTTTCTGCCTCCGTCTCCCTTTCTCCTTCCTTCTTTCTCTTCTTACTATTGTTCTCCCCTCCTCCTTTCCTCCTTTCTTCTCTTCTCCCTTCTTCTATCCCTTTTTTTCCTCCATTCCTGTCTTCATACCCCCTTCTTCCCCCCTCATTTTCTCTATACCTTCTCTAATTTCTCCTTTCCAGTTTTTAAGCACACCTTCCTCTTCTTCCCATCTCCACCATACATCATTGATTTTTATCCTTCCATAGCTCGTTAATACATTGTTTCCTTTCCTCCTTTCTATCTCCGCGATCTCCATTAGTCTCCATTTTATCTTTCTCTCTTCCCATGTTAAGTCATCTTCTATTCTCATCCTCTTTCCTCTTAATATCCTCTTCCTCTCCATTACCTGTCTTTTTTGTTCTCTACTTCCTAGTTTTACTACCACCATTTCACCTTCCTTTCCCTCCTTTCCTTTCAACATCCTTATCCATTCTATCTCTGCTTTTGCTCCTATCTCTTTCATTAATTTCTCTACTCTTTCCTTTACACCTTCCTTCCCTTCCTCCATTCTTTTTATTACTATGTTATTTCTTCTCTCTTCTCTTTCCTTCCATTCTAATTTCTTTCCTATGTCTTTCACTTTTCCTATTATTGTCTCGTTTATCCCCTTACTCCCTCTTTCGCCCCCCTCTCTTTCTCTTTCCTCCTTTCTTCCTCTTTCCTCTACTCTTGCTTCCAAATCTATCACTCTCTTCTCCAGGCTCTCTATCTCTTTTCTCAATTCTTTTCTTTCTTCTCTCCATTCCCCCTCCTTTTTCCAAATTTCTATCTTCAACTTTCTCATTTCCTCGCCTAACTTCTCTGTTATCTTCTCCCCTATCTCCTCCATCATCCTCCTTAACTCCTCCTTTTCTATCCCCCCTACCTCTCTATTCAGCCTTTCTGTCTTTTTGCTCCTTCTTAGACTTCTTTCCTCTTCCTCCTTATCCTCCTCTCCCCCTTCTTCTCTTTTCCTTTTCAAAAAATCATCTATACATCCCATACTGCTCCTCCTCTCCTTCCCTAACTCATCTACTCTTCTCGGCCTCCCTGCCTTCTTTTTTATTTCTTCTTCATCTCTCTTTTTCCCCCTTCCTCTAACATCCTATCTCTATTGGTCTCTATCCTCCTATCTCTAATATTCTCTTCATTAATCATTTTTCTCTTATCGCTTTCTTTCTTTGATTCACTTACTCTATGCTCCAACTCGCTCCAACTCGCTAGTGAATTCCCTAGTGAATTCCCTAGTGAATTCCCTATCTTTATCCTCTATTACACTTACTCCCTACACCTACTCTCTTTCTTCCACGTGTCTACGTGTCCACGTGTCTCACCTTTTCCTACTTTCTATTTTCTAACTCCTTACCCCTTTATCTTCTCCTATCCTTTCAATCTCTCCTCCTCTTTTTTCTACACCCTCTCACCTCTTATCTCCTATTCACCTCGCCCCTTTTCTCACTTTTTCCTCACAAATACCTGCCACGCTTTCACACACCTGTCACTCACTTTCTTACCGGAACCGGAAGCCTACAAATGTTTGAAGTGAACAATTCTTTTATAAAATTGACAATATCTTGTAAAACATTCAATTTTCGTTATACATTTATACTTTTTATGCACGGAATAATGAGACCAATCAATAGGTGCAAAGAAAACACAGTTACAAAAGACGTATGTAATTTTCAAGAAGCAACTGCCCAGCTAACAACATTATAATTGCTATATAACACGTAATTAACGTGCATGTAACATGTAACATACACGTTAGTTGTAATTTCCCACTTATAAATTCTATTATTTATTGTAATTATATCCTAGACAGGATAGTGACTTCGCGAAAGATTATCTTTCGGCATCCTACAATATCGATGCTATCTGAGATGTAATTACAATATATAAATAACATGTCATATTACAAATGTTACATCTATGAGTAAGAAATTACCGTATATGTTACATGTAACATGCACGTTATATAGTATTATATACATGTAACATAGCAGTTATATTTTGTGTTTGCTGGGTGCATTTTCTTTACACCAAATTGGTCTCATTATTATGTGCATAAAAATAAAAAGTATGATAACGTAAAACTGAATATTTTACAAAGATATAATTTTATGTCAAACAATTGCTTCAAATCTTTATAATTCAAAAAGTACTTCATAAAAAAATGTTTTATTATAATGCTTTGGAAAGCTGTCGAGATAAGCTACAAGAATATCTAATAAAAAATAAAGGATTTTAAAAAGTTGACCTATAAATGATCTCAAAATTTGACACCTAGGTAAAAGTCAACACCTTTAGTATTTTTTTCATAAGACCACTATTTTCGGAGATAATTGGCCATTGCCAGATTTTTTAATCACCATGTACATATTATATATATGTTTATGCATGGATATATGCATCTATATACATGTATATATATGTATATATTTCTTACATATATAAATGCATGCATAAATGCATGCATAAATGCATACATATACATATACAAATACATATACACATACATGTATACACATACGTGTATGGTATAAGCATACGTGTATGGTACGTATATTGATATTGCCTGTAATTTTCTATAAATTACAATGTATGCAGTACGCACAATTCGCTTTTCTTCTCTTATCAATAATTGAGAAAATAGCAAATATATTCAAATAACTAGCTGTATATTTTTATATAATATAACAGAATATTATATAATATACAAAACATTTTTATGCATATATAGAATGAAATGGGCCCCTCCATCGCCCATTCCCGTGAGAACGCAACCATAATATATGTATTTTTTTCGTCTCTCCGATTTTTGCAAATGAGACATTTGTATTAGACACTTTTTTGCAACAATATTTATTAGAATTACACATTTCTAGTATAATGATAAAATTGTATTAGTTAGGAAAAGGTGACAGTTTATTTTCTGCTATTATTTTTAAGAAATGTTGTCTCATACGTTTAACATCAGCAGAATATGTCTCATTACAAGGATTTTCTCCTAAAGCTATAGTTGTAGCAAATGCGGCAGCAAAGATTCCACAACATATACCATCAGGTTGTGTTTGAACGTTTTCAAATATTATATTATTTTTATTTATTTGTGGATAACGGCGATGAATGTAATTTTTTTCTTTAGCCTTCAATGTTTCGTATGTACAGCCAGATAGATTGTCGTACACTCGAAGCTTGGTGCCGTCAAAAGAAATACATCGCCAGTGATTACTGCAATTTTCTCCAATAATTTGTAAGCTTTTGTCGTTACAACTTGCTTCAATTATATGAGGATATAAAATATCTTTTTTTAATAACTAGAACGCACAACTGTGAATGAGAATATTCGCAACAACCAAGATCTTTTTATTAACTAGTATGCTAACTTATTTCTGTGCAAGCTTACCTAAGTAGGTCCTTTATGTCATCTTTTGGAGCGAAGGCGGTCTTATTTGTACGTATAAATTGTGGAACTTTTATACAGCACATATTTTAGAACGAGTGCTGCGGCGAGGAACCAGAAAAAACCCTCGTAGTGTCCAAATGTTTTTGTCTTTTTATCCAAAATTGAACAAGCTGCTTCACTTTATTATTGTATTACCTTTTAATCGTGGGAAAAGCATTTGTGTTATTCTATTAACGCAATAAAAACCTTCTGGGTGTTGAACAAAATAGATTGATGGGTCGGGCGGAAAGGGCCAGAGGAATGGGGGGGATGTAAAGTAGAACCTCCGGCATCCCCCGTTAAAGCAATGTGTTACACTTTGTTAACCATAAGAACATAGTGGCCCAACCTGAAAAAAAATTTTATGCCTTGGCCCGCGCGGCGGATTTTTGTCATATTCAGGGTACTCCAGGAAGTATGAAAAGACGTGCAAACAATTTTGTTGTTGGTACGCTGTCGACATTGCTTTTTAGGTTAAACAAAATAAAGAAGGGAAAAAATCATATAATGTTTTTTGTGTTATGTCATTCATTTGTAACTAGGCTACTAGGCTAGTTCCGCAAAAATTTTGACAACTTACTTCCCATCGATAGAGCAGGAAGGTCCAGCTGTACTCCTTGTTTTTATTTGCAATTGTGATTACAAAGGATTAGGTTTCAGCAAAGTTAGTATGACAATTAAGTCTGCTCAGTTTTTATTTAATTAGCGTAGGACTCGAGGTAATTAAAAAAGAACTCAATCAGAATAGTATGGCTGATATGTCGAGGGGTGCAGGACACAAAAGCGAATTACTTGCGCATGGAAGTTGCCCGCATACCGAAGGCTTATGGACTACACGCATACATAAAACCCGAGAATTGGTTTCTCGCGTGGGCAACACGAAGACCGGAGGTTTCGCGTTGTGCAACGCATTAGCCGGTCCAACATCAAATTCGAATTTGTCTGGAGTCGCCTGCCGATCCGTTTATCTCCAGGAAGGGTAAATGTTAAGCATTTGGGACAGATGATGGAGGTAATCATGAAATGTCTGATTTATCTCCATTTTTCGGTAATAAGAGTCATTGGGTGTCCCTATTCAGTCAGCTGCTTCTATAGTTCTAAAGAGCGTAGCTAGTCTTGGGTGGAACACCCGTCGTTTCTTTTATCGTGTTTTATCCTTCTTGAATAATGAAGGGTTGAATAACGATATTGACGTTGTTGTCTCGGGCAGGAGAATTTTGTTAACGGTTCACGTTTGGTATGGGCTGTCAAGGTCGATAAATGTGTAAAACAAGAACAAGGTTTGTTACGCACTAGTGCGAAAAAGTCTCAGTATTACCGCACTTAGTGCGGTAAAGTAATCATAAAGGGATGCTTTGTCCTCGCACTAGTGAAGGGTGATGAAGAGTGTAGGACTACAATTGACTCGTTGAAGAAATAAGGTCCACTTAAATATCCCCAGCGGGGCTGAAACAGCAATCGACAATCGAGACTTTTGTTTGCAACAGATGTGTTCAAAAGAATTTGTTAAAAAAACATGTTTTGTTTGGTCTAGCAAAGCTTGCAATCTTAACACCAAAGACGTGTCAAAACTTGTAATTAATTTTTACACAACAACGTGTAGGTCGTTGCAAGTGAGGACATAGAAAGTTTCTAATTTTGGCCAAGTCGTAGGTTGTCTGCGGTGGTAAAAATGTTGATCAACCTAACGATTCTAAAAAAAGTTTGAAGTTTATTTATAAATAAAGAGGAATTTAAAACACATAAAAACTTTTTTTCAATTTGAATGGGGGTGGTTGGTTTTATTTTTAAGCGGCAGGTGTCCAGACTGTCTTGAACATTTGTTAAAACGTATTGTTTTAAGGGGAAATTTATCAAAAAGCATGGTGCCTCGGTAGTTTTTTTTTGATTGATGTGTTATTTTATGTTCGATTTAAGCGAAGAGGGATTAATTCCATAGGTCGAGGACAAATTTTTAAAAACCCATGATTAGAGGACTAACAAGGGAACCATCACAGATAGTCCTACACCGATTTGATTTTCCTTTCCTGAAATAAATGTTATAGTATAACAAATTTAAAGGTAACAGACATTATTTTGTTGTTTATACCTGCCTAACTGTCGTGAAAGATATATGCAAAGAGGATGATTTGCAACCCTATGACAAATGAATTTTTCTTTTATAAGGAAAACGTAAAATTTATTATAGAAATTATAAACTCAAACTAAATTGGCCTAACACATTATGATACTTCTTGCTTCCAGTTGAGCGGTTTGCGTTAGTAAGGGAGGTAAGTGTGGGTGTTTGTAGGCTCGCGCAGTATTTTTAACAAATTTCAGGTTTCCGGAAGGAAAAATGTATGGTCGAATTTTGTACCCGATCATATAATTTGTTATGAATTTTACTACAATGTTGGCATAATAACAAAAAGAGTATAAATTTTTCCATACTTGGACGGTAGACAGATATTGCGAGGATAAAAGTGTTCACAAATTTTTTAAAATTGGGAGTGCAACGGCGTAAAGTAGGCAAATCCACCGACGAGTTAACAGTTAATTGTTTCAAACATTTGATTATTTATATCCTTTTTTGTAGGTTATTTAGGATGATATTATTCTCTAGGAAAAAGAAAAATTTAGTACATTTTCATTCTCAAAGGTGATCACCCCCCGAGAATCTTCGATTTGGGCGACGGTAGCGAAAATGACTGTAGTACGTCGGGTGTGGGTTGATAATCTTAAATAGGGCCTTGCATAATCTTGAAAAAGATCAATGAAATAATGAACGGCTGCAGATTATTAGATTAACTGGCAGTAAAATTATGTGAACAAAGAATTATAGGGTAATTTATAGTGTCCAGCGATAGGGGCGAATGCCTGATTATCAGATGTGGCACTTGACATGATCGTCGGTTCTGGTTTGATTGAAATGTGTTGTATTCGGTTGAATCATAGTTATAATGAAGATATTATTAGACAGGCAAAGTTACATGCAAATTGACGGAAGAAAAATGGGGGGTGGCTCAATATTATTTGAGCATTAATTTAATGTAGAAACTACATTATTGAAAACAGTTTTTTAGGCAAAATTTTAACAAGTAAAATTGAACCGGAGGGTGGGTTTTGTAATAGCATATAGAGCCTTGCCAATCTCTGGTCAAATTTTTGTCATTTGTTGTAAGAAGAGGAATTGGGACAATATGGGATTACAAAATCATATGTTTGGCATGTGTCTATGGGTTCTTAGTGATAGGGAGTGCCTAATACTCGCGTTTGGTAACTATTTATAGAGGCATAATAAGTATGTAGTACTGTTATTTTTTACACTTGTAAATATGTATTTTTTTACAATTTAACCATCCAATTACCTTTAGAAAAATTTTAAAAATAATGAAATTTGAAAGATTGTAGACTGATGATTACTGGTGGAAAAAACCACATGAGATTTGGATGGCACTTCTTGTGGGGCAAATGTGTATATATGTGGGTCAGAATAGTATTTATGTTACTTGCCCTTTGGGTGGGAATAGGTATTAAACCATTTTTTTATCCATTGAAAACTTGGACTTTCCTCTGTTTACGTAGTGTGTACGGTTTATATTAACCTATTTATTGGCCATAATATATTTCATAACTACAAGAACACAACACACATAATAGAACTAATATAGGTAACGAAGAAATTAATTAGCAACGTTTATTTTGAATTACATCCCTTTATAAGAATGATCCACCTAGTATATATACTATTAAATATAGGGGGATTAGATATTTGATAAATTTGTCTAAAATTACTCCAAAAGTTAAATTGGATTCCAAGAAAATGTTCATTCCCTTTCTCATTTTAAGAGTATGTTTTTGTGGGTATCATATCACGAAAAAGTCATTGCATCCACACCATCGATGATGGTTAGATTGCATCGAAACTATTTGTGGCCAACATTTCGACTTTGCGTGCTTATTTATGTTTAAGTCTTGATGTTACAATGAGAAATTGAACGAGTCTTGGGCGCCTAGTTGGTATGTTTTTCAAATATAGGGAATCCACTGCTGGCGTATCATGAGTATGTTCTCAAATCGGTCTTATAACGGCAAAGTGGCCGATAAACTTATTCTTATGAATTTTGCCATCTATTTCGGTATCATGAAGTTTTTAATTTAACTTTTGTTGTTCTGTTCATATTTCAGGTTATTAAAGGACGGTACAAACACTTGTTATGGGCTATTGATTCAGTTTTACATTTTGTGGGGTGGTCGTTTTAAAGCGTGCAATAACATCTAGGAAGTGTTGGTATGAAAAGTAACGAACTCGGTCTCGGTGCTGAAATTCGAACAGGAAAAAGGGGGGGAAAAAACTCTAAAACATTAAATCTGTACAAAAAATAAAAAGGCGCTTATTATGGGAAGACTTTACCAGTATGTGAAATTTACAGCAGGTGCAAGAAAGGGGGCCATTTAAGAATCCTCATGAAAATATATGCATTCAAACCACATGTAAATCCTTAAATGCTTATTTTGCAAACCCATGTAGAATCCTATGAAAATTGAGACCATTGGGACAAACCCATGAGATCGTGCGTAACTACAGAAAGGTAATAATATTAAAAAGAGAAAAACTTGGCTCCAAGTATAAGACGACGACTTGTGACCATGTAAAAGTGTCAATTAGCAAATCTATATAGTCGTATGAGTGAACTTATAAAATAAAAGACGGTTTTTAAGTATTTAAAAACTTGGGCGCTATTGTAAGATATAAGTGAATAAAGTGAATGACGTAAAAAGGAGGTCAATACAAGCAATCGAGGAGTGGGTTAATGAGTCCATCAGATATAATTTCAGTACTTTAAGATTTTTTAGTCAAGTATTACGTCGGGCATTGTGACTCGAGGAATACTCCCCTTTCGTTGTCCTTACTTAGTAACTTTGTTCTTCCCCTATTTCTCGCAGGCTCTCAGTGTATATCCTCACGTCTCGGCGAAAACGGCGATTTGTTCAGCACTTATTTCCTCTTCGACTTATCACATTCCTTTTCTCGCTCGATCATCGCTCTCTTTATTATTTCGACTACAATTCAATTCTGTGGCAGAACCTTCGATTAATTTTTTTTCTCACAGAACTGGGAAAACATTTAAATGTGATTAACTGGTTCGTGACGTGTTGTCCAATTAGGAGGATGTGGATCAGGGAAAAATTAACTCGTAGGTTTTTTATGGTGACTTATCTATCAAAAATATTAAAGTGAGGTAAACTTGATTTGTTCAATAAGGGCGTTTGCGAATCGTCGACTAAATCTTGGGGAACTCCACCGCTCATCTATGAGGATGGATCGTGTCTCCAACCGATCCGTCGGTGTCTGGTAAAGCCTACCTCAGAAATCTTCAAAAGGTACCAGGATCGAGTCTACGAGCAGGACCGATCGATCCTTCGCTTTGGACGCGTGCACGCTCGGCCGAAGACTTATGCGGCATAAAGCGTAGGGTGTGCTCGAGGGAAGCTCGAGAACAAGGCGCGTTTTTGGTTCGAACTTCTCTTGCTCAAGGAAGTTGAAAGTACGCAGGAATAACGGACTCCGTCGGTCGATATAGGTTTGGTTACCTTATTGGCTTGGTAAGCATTGCTCGGGCGACGGCTTTTAATATTGTTCAACATTCGCGCCGCCTTACACGTGAAGCTAACAAATCGACAATATTTTTGAACGGGGAGCGGGGCGGAAGGCTCGTGCAATTAAATTACAGAAGACAGATCGGGGGGGCTGACTATATAGGAACAGATAAGCGTAAGGAGCTATAGAGCGAACTTTATAACACGACGTGAAAACTCAAAATATTTCTGCGTTATAAGGACAACTTACGGAACAATATAAATATAGCACTGAATACATCACAAGTCACAAAGTCCTTTATATGACAATGTTTTCTTAATTATCGCACTGAACTGACAGTCTACACAGTAGCGTGATTGGTCGTTTCAATATTGAACAACGCGATTCTCACGGTAACTACTCGAACGAGTCCGTCGGATCCGGGATGGAACCCGAGTACTCGCGCGAGTTCCCATTGCTCGGAGGGAGCAAAGGATTTTTTAACAACGTGAGCTCGCCAACGCGAAAACAAGGCGATCTTTCTGACCACTTATATCGCTGTTGCAGCGAATGTAAGTAGTCTTGCGACCAAGCACGCCAGAGTTGTTCCACCATCGAATGAACGAAACTGCCATCTCGAAAGTCGATTCGTATTTATCGCGAGTACTGATTCCTCCGGTATCGCCTCGCAACGATCGGTCGGCCTATTAAAAAATGGACCCGGAGTGAACGCGGACAGATCGCTCGGGTCGTCGCTAAGAGCCGCAACGATCGGTCGGCCTATTAAAAAATGACTCGGAGGTGAACGCGGACAGATCGCTCGGGTCGGGTCGCTAAGAGCCGCAATCGGTCGGGAGTTCAAACATGCCTCTATCTGGCATAGGAGCGTAGCGAATTCAGCCTGCGACAGGGTACGCGAACCGGCTATCCGCTTTAGATGCGATTTGAGGTTTTTCACGCCCGCCTCCCAAAGTCCTCCGAAATGAGGAGCTGCGGACGGGATAAAATGCCACTCAATTTTATCGTTAGCAAGAACGTCGTGTAGAGACGAATCTTTCATGAGCGCCTCAAATTCGCTGTTTAATTCCTTTTTAGCGCCGTGAAAGTTAGTTCCGTTAGAGTATAACTTACACGGTAAGCCTCGTCGGCTCGTGAATCGCCGAAAGGACGCAAGCGCAAGAAATCCAGCACTGAAGCAATCCTCCACTAGCTCCACGTGGATCGCCTTGATAACGAGACAAACGAATAGAACCACGTAATAACCTTTTCGTGTCTTTTGTCCTCTTCCAACGAAAGGCGTAATAAAAAAAGGACCAACGTAGTCCACACCCGTATGCGTAAACGGTGACGACGGTTGCATGCGAGGAGAAGGCAAATCCCCCATCAGCTGACTCGATACTCTAGCTGAATAACGTATACACGCATTGCATTATATGATTTTTCACTAAATTTCGACCTCCTAGCAACCAATATCTTTGTCGGAATGTACGCAACACTAATTGAACTCCACCGTGGAGAGTGTGTTTGTGAGCCTGAGCGATTAAAAGGTACGAGACTTGTCCTCGCGGTACTAAAATAGGATGTTGCTCTTCGTATGTGAGAGCAGCATTTTTCAACCGCCCGCCAAAGCGAAGTACTGCATCTTCGCCAACAAAAAATGGAGTTAAAGTTCTAAGTGAACTTTTCTTCGAAACTGCGTTGCTTTTCTTTAGTGCTTTGATTTCGGATTCAAAAGCCTTCTTTTGTACGTACGACAGCCAAAATAATTCCGCTTTATTAAGCTTGTTGACACTCAGCGACGAGGTTGATTTGAAATTAACTTTCCTTTTCTTATCAATTAACGCGAGAAATCTACACACGTAAGCAGTTACTCTTATCAGCTTTGTCCAACTCGAGAATTTATAGAGCAAATCCCACTCGTCTGACCCTTCAACGTGAAGGACGGTGGGTTTTCGTTGCTCGCTAGATATCCTTTATACTGCATTCATGGAGAGTGGAGCAGTAACTTCATGGATCGGCCAGGACGTGGAAGGCTCTCGAAGCCAGGGTAGTTCGGTCCACCACAGAAGATGTGATATTAATTTGGACGCGGATAAGCCTCGAGACGCACAATCCGCGGGATTGTCTCTCGACGGCACGTGATACCATCTTGCCTTGCAGAAGGCAAATTATTTTGTACCTCCGATATCCTATTGGCCACGTACGTGGTCCACTTAGAGGGATGCTGGCGTAGCCATGCCAGCGCGATTGTTGAATCCGTCCAGCAATAGATTGGAGTTTTTATTAAGTTTAACAAATTAATCGTTTACTTTATTAGGCGACTTAACAGCACGGCGGCGGTTAACTCGAGTCGCGGAATGCTCACGATTTTTACTGGAGCGACCTTTGTTTTTGCAACGATCAAACTAATTGTAAAATCCGACAATGAATGAAAGACGCGAATATATACTACCGCGGCATACGCTCGATTTGACGCGTCGGCAAATTCGTGGATTTCAATCGCTATATTGTCTGGATTTTGACCCGTCCATCGCAGTAATTCTAATTTTCTCTAATTTATTGTATTAAAATCTGAGACAAAGTCATGCCATCGTTGTTCTAACTCGTCGGGAATGGAATGCGCGTATCCCAATTGCATCGCGAAAGCCACAGCTCTTGCAAAAGAATCTTTGCGGTAATTACGACGGGAGCGGCCCAACCGAGCGGGTCATACAATTTCGCTACGAACGAAAGGATAGTACGTTTTGTTGGAGCAACGGGTTTGATTGAATTGAGGAAGTACGGCAGAGTTTTTCGATCCTCCGGGGTAGCCACGAGCTGTATCCTGGCATAAAGTCCACGGCAGGAAACCCAAAGTGATTTCAGATTTGTGAGACGCCCTTGCGTCTTGGGCAATGTGATATTAGCCTTTGCTAACTTCTTAAAATTCACGATGACTCTTTGCAACGTGTCGATTGTCTCGCTCTACTCGGCGAGTAAAACCTTTAACTCGGCCATTATAACCGCGTGTTAAAATTGTAGACAAAAAAAAATGTCACAGCACAGAATGAGCGTCACGGTTTTTCCTAGGCGCGTATAGCTGCGCCGTCGGAACTTGAGTTCGCGACGAAAACTTATTCAACGCATTGTGCGAGCAATTACGCCGACGGTGTTTTATTCGCGAACGATGTCGTATCAAAACGCGAGAGACATATATTTGTCCTCAGAAACCGCACTAAGTATACCGAGGCGCGGGATTACCAAACCGACGGGAACTTATTCGCGCACAACCGTGTGTCGAAACGCGAAAATATAATGTCTCGTTATGGACTGCACTAATTATGCCGAGACGCGGGATTACCGAGCCGGCGGTATAGATTTCGCGAGCGACCTTTTGTCGCAACACGCGAAGAAACAGTCTTTGGAGATCACAGTAAGCCGAGGAGTTTGAGCAGTTCCGACGGCAGCTTGAGCGCAGACGTCCTCGTCGACCGCGAAGAGAAAGAGAATTTCTCCTTTAGACTGCACAACACTAGCCGAGACGCGTAATGGTAGCATCGACAGCAATGAACTCGCGAACGATCTCGTCATAGACGAGTAACAGTTTTGAATCACACTGTAGTAACGCTCCTGGGCGCGCGACAGTGGAGCCGACGGCAATGAATTCGCGGCCGACCGCTTGTCGACTCGCGAAGAACAGCGTTATACAAAATTGCACTATCGTTTCTTGTCGCACAGCACAGCGAATGATTGACTGCACTTGCTTTTACGACGCGAAGCTCACTTTCACGTTTCGCGTGTTGATAGACTTTTCTCGCACTACGCGAAACGGGGTCTGCCCGATTCTACTTTAGAGAGCGATTAGAGCGAACGCGACAACGAATTTGATAACGACCTTTTCTTTCACACTTCTTGAGAGTCACACAAAAAAATCAATCCATACATTGCGCTGTCTTTCAGTTAGTTGCTAGTATCCGGCTCAAAGGACCATTCAATTCTGTGCAAAAACCTTCAATTAATTTTTTTTCTCACAGAACGGAAAACATTTATTTGATTACTGGTTCGACTGTTTGTACGGATTAGGAAGGATGTGATCTGGATAAATTACTCGTGGTTTGTTAAATGGGTGACTTTATTCAAAATAATTAAAGTGAAAGTAAACTTGATTCGCTATCTAGGCTTTGCTCGCGAAAAACTCCACCGAGCTCTTCGGGCCGACCTCTCTTCAAAATACGCAGGATCGACGGCAACGGCAGCCGATCGATCCTTCGCTTGGACGCGTGGCACGCGCGTGCCAAAACATGATTCGCTAGCGAGGCTCGAAGGCTCGAGACAAAGGCGCGTTTTTGTCAACTTCTCGCGCTCGGAATCGAAAATATGCGGAATAACAACTCGGCGGCGCATATATTTGTGACCTTGCTTTAGCATTCTCGCAAGGCTTTTATAATTTTAAACAACACAGTTAAATAATATCCTAATAATATTAAAATTAAGGAGTAACACCACTGTAAAATTTTCAAATAATCGATAATTTTTTTTGCTTAAAAAATCCTTTGAATCTTGGAGAATATGGGGAAAAAAGTTTAATACTTAAAAAAATTTTTCCTTGAAATTGCGAGCTTTTTACTGAGCGCGCCGGACTACTTCGAAACGACTACCTGCGTCGGTTGGATACCTATTGAGAAGATATTGCCTAATGACTTATTTGTTGTTGTCGAGGAAAGAGATTGAGGAGGAATATTCCAACGTAGAAGGGTAGCTTTATGGTCCTGGGATTGCAGATTAATGGTAAAAACTTTTTAAAAGTAGAATTCTTCATTTTTTCATGTCTATAATATTTTAAAACTATCAACGCGTTTTTCTCGAAATACAATTTTTGAAATTGGCACGCAGCATAACTCAAACAATTTTCATACTTTTCATTCGAATTTTTCACCATATCTTCAAAAAAACATTTTGAAGAGAAATATGTAGGGAATTTTCGATAAGTTGATTTAAAAATTATTTATTAACAAATAACTGTTCCGTTTTTGGTCGAAAATTGAACAAAATTATTCAAATATTCGCCAATCACACAAAATACAATATTCATAAATAAATGTTGATCGCCAGTGGCAATTTAAAAATAATACTGAGACAAATTACTTTGACCAAAAACAAGCTAATTTTTTTATTAAAAGTAAATGAACACTACGTTTCGACCAACATTGTGGCGGCCCTTTTTAAGTGTTATTCTTATTCCGCAATTACATTAATCCGAAACGGAAACGTGAAATTTTCACCTGTCATGTTAACATTCTGTTAGCTACTGAAACTGAAGCTAAAAAACAATATTTCTAAATTCCCCTACGTATTTTTCTAGCTAAAATCATGTAAATTAAATGATTTTTTTTGTTCCAAATTCAAATTTACGTCAACTACACTGCGTGCCGCAGAGCGTCTAAAATTCAACATGCCTCGGGAGAATGGCTTTAGTGCCGCTATTTTGTAAAATTTTTCACTGAAAATTTTTTATTGTATACTTAAATACACGCTTATTAATTTCCCCAAATATAATTAGTCTATTTCTTTTTTCCATTAAAAAAAATGGTCAAAAAAACGCCTTTTTTAGGCCGTTACAGTGGTGTTATCTCTTAAATTATTACTTTAAAACTTGTAACAAGGGTCCCATCGTCCCGACGAACGGTCGGAAGGCCGCGCCCGGCGAACATCAGCCGGGCAATGCTGCAGGCGTTTCGTGTCCCATAATTACTTTTCACAAAGCCGATAAAACGGCGTGACAATTATCACATTATCGCGCGAAACGGCACAAAGCCGAGCGCGCCCGACGGCCGCCAAAACCAGCCGAACGCCGCTGCCGCGTCGATGTACCGTTATCACGCGCGTATAAAAGATAGTTTGATTCTGTGGGGGTTTTCAGAACATGAATAATTAAAAATAAAATATTATAAAGAGTTCGTCAGGATGTATTTGATATATGGATACAGTTTCTATAAGCACTTACTATACTCGATATTAACCCGAGGCAGGTAGGTCAACTCAGAAATAATAATACATGTGTCTCGGTCGATGTTTCTAATACGACTCTCTCGAATAATATACATGCTGTCGCGAAACGGAATCATTCGATGATCATGCGCAAAGTGATCTCACGCATCACGGTTAGGACACGTGTCCAAAATAATACGAAACATATATAATCGCCTACAGTTCGGCCAGCCTGACATTATGGCCGTCCCGGCCATATATATAAATAATAATAATCTCGATAACCGATCACTAAAACTCTTATCAATACAATACAAAAGTACATTATCGAAATATGTCAAAATAAACACGAAGAATACATATAATATTGTAGCTCAAGGTCTACTCGTCAACATACATTTTCATATGATCCGCACTAACTGTTCCTGTATATGGCATCTGTGTTATTTGGAAACCCTCGATATCCGAGACAATATACCGGTCATGATCAAGAACAGCTTTCACAATATACGGACCTTTGTATTTCGGAATTAATTTCTTATATACGCCCGAAGTCACATCAGTGTTATAAATCATAACATAATCACCTTTCTTATAGGTAGTCGCTCGCTTTCGTCTATTGTTATAATAACTTTCATTTGTACGCTGATTATTTTCAATAATATTTGCCGCTCGATCTCTAATCGCTATCAAATCCCTGTCGTTATCGGAATATGAGTCGAGAAGAACACGAATTTCGTCCTTTATGACTCCCAGCTGATCAATCCCGAATAATAATTGGCTGGGTGTATTGTCTATACCTCGACAACGGGTGTTATTTAGGGAAAATTCGGTATCCACTAAAACTCTATCCCATCTTTCCGGCGTATCGCATAATTTCGCTAGTATTGGTGTAAGAACCCGATTAAAACGCTCGATTTGTCCGTTAGCGCGAGGAGTACCAACGGCAATCAATATGTGACGGATAGACTCTTCCGCCATACATTTCGCAAACAATTGCGAGGTGAAACATGTTCCTCGATCGCTTATTAAGCGCCTGGGTTTACTATACGCACGAAAATAATCTTTCAAATGTCGTATCACTTCTTCGGTCTTCGTAGTTTTACACGGATACAATTTTATAAATTTGGTAAAACCATCTATCACGGATAAAATATATCGACATCCTTTTCCCGTTTTTTCTAACGGACCGTAATGATCTACATGTATTGTTTGGAACGGCAATTTTCCTTTAGGGATACTATGCAAATATCCTTCCACTTTACCAGATGTTGGAGAAAACTCGATACACTTTAGACAATTACTTATATAATCGCGTACTTTCTCCTTCAAATTTGGAAACCAATAAACTTTAGTTATATTGTCAATGACTTTATCGATTCCAAGATGGCCTAAATCGTCATGACACGTGCGAATTACGTTAGACTCCATACATAAGGGAACGTAAAACAATAATTTATTATTCTTAGATTTACGGTAGACTAAGCCATCTCTCAATTCATAAAATTTATCCTCGGTATTCTCTAGCTTCTCTCGGATTGCACGAATTTCTCTATCTTTATCTTGTCGAATCGACAACGTCTGTTCGAAAGTATTTGGTTCTAGAATTAATATACTATTACAACGACTTAATGCGTCGACGTGAGACATTCGCTTGCCCGGACGATGTTCGATTTTATAATCGTAATCTTGTAGCAACATTGCCCATCTCGAAATACGCGGGTTAACGGTTTGCTTACTCAATGTAAGGCGAAAACTGTCACAATCCGTAACAATGGTAAACGGAATTCCTGATAAATAAATATGATACCTTTTAATAGCGTATACAGCCGCCAAACATTCCAGCTCGAAGTTGTGGTATCGCGCTTCCACCGCGGTAGTTCTACGGCTAAAATATGACACAGGTCGCATAGTGCCATCGTTCTGTTTTTGTAACAAAATTGCGCCGAATCCGCTCGCACTGGCGTCACAATGTAATTCCGTCATTAATTTCGGCGAATAAATAGAAAGAACCGGTTGCGATGACAACATTTTTTTTAATAACTCGAACACGCGATTTTCTTCCGGACCGAATCGAAAGATTGCGTTTTTCTTCACCAAATCGTAAAGTGGCTTTGCAATAATTGAAAAATTTTTAATAAATCGTCGAAAGTAACTAGCAAGGCACACAAATCTGTGAGCTTCCTTTGTATTACGCGGTATTGGAAAATTTACGACAGATTCCACATTCGCGACACTAGGTCAAATGCCACTCTCATCAATCAAATATCCAAGATAAACAATTTCGCGATACAAAAACGAACATTTATCCAAACGAAATTGCAACCCATATCGCCGAGCTAGATTGAAAACGTCACTAAGAATTTCCAAATGCTCACCAATACTTTCGGTTGCAATTAATATGTCGTCGAGATATATTAATATTTTATTTGTGCGGGTCAAATCACGAAAAATCTCGCTCACGTACCGCTGAAAAACCCGTGGAGCATTTGTTAATCCAAAGGGCATCTTCAAAAATTCAAACTGACCTAAAGGTGTCACAAAAAAAGTATATCTTACGGACCCGTCGGCAATTTTTACATGATGAAATCCATTACGCAAATCAAGACTCGAGAAATAAGATTTTCCTCGCAAACAATCCAAATGATCGTCAATTAGAGGAGTCGGAAAATTATCTCTTATAGTTATTTTATTTAATTCGCGATAATCATCACATAACCGCGAATCGCCATCCTTTTTACTTACAAGTACAATTGGGAAAGCGTAAGGTGAATTACTCGGTCTTATTATCCGCTCCTGCAACAATCCATCCAATATTTGTCTCAGCTTTTCCTTATCGGCAAATGAGAGTCTCCTCGGTCTAAAACTAATAGGTCTATCGTGTGTCAAATTAATTTCCATTTCGATTTCCTTCGGAGGACTCACAATTTCTTTATCTGTAACATATTCGCTTTTGTACAATTGCTTGACATGCTTAATCGTATTAAAATCAAGGTGCGGATCAATATTCAATGCCTCGGCGACAGACGACGGACGATCGACATACGAGATATGGAAAATCTGTTTCGAAAAATCAGTATTATCAATAATTTTCGGGTCTACTCTTGAAATACCAAATTTCTCTCCCAACGATATTCTTATCAACGGTGATGACGTAAAATCTCTACCGAGTAAAGCAGCACAAGTTATCGTATGATCCGGTACCACGAAAAATTTAATTTTTAATTCGATATTATTAATTTCGACATTCTTTTCGAAATTCCCGAGAATCTCCAACTTAGTTCCATTAATACCGTAAAAAGATTGATTTTCAGTTATTGCAACTCGAACATGCTCTGGAACAAAATTACTTCTTATTAAACTTATCGGAGATCCCGAATCGATCATCGCCACGAGAGAATATTTACACCTATTATTCGACCCATCTGTGATCTCGTAATCGAAAGATACTAAATACGGGGCGCTCGGTGATACCGCCTGGACTACGCTCGTTGTGTTTTCTACCCCTGGCTTCGACTTGGGGCAGTCCTTTGATGCGATGCTCCGCGCTGCCGCATCGGAAGCACGAACCCTTCTCACGCTTCCGCTCCCGTCGGCATTCCTTAGCGAGATGTCCAACCGCTCCGCAATTATAACAGCGGATGGACCCACTCCGCGTCGTAGGAGTTCCTTCCCCACGCGGCGATTTTGATGACATCACGGGTCGTTGTCTCTTAAAAACTCGTTCTGCACCGCTACGCAGCTCGCTGTCCAACGACAGCTTTTTGAAGGCGTCCAATAAATCCGTCGCTGACGTGAAACGCAGCATCCGCGCCTGGCTCCGCATTCGATTATCCGGCACTCCATCAATTAAACAATCGATCAACTCTTCCTCCTCAACAGATGCCTTATTCGCGAGAACCATTTTCTCGTAATAATATTCCGAAAACGTCTCACTACTTCGCCACTTCCGTTTTTCAAAATCTCTTCTCAATGTCAATCTGCTAGGGCGATTATCAAAAATACGAGACATCTCGGCAAGCAACTCAACTGCACTCGATTGCAAATGTTCCGGCTTTGAGTAAAACCAACTCAATGCTTTGTCCTTCAGACGCAAGCTAATCAATATCTTGGTTGAATTCTCGTCAAGTCGATATGTCGCGCGTAAAAGTTCGACCTGTCTTTTCCATGTATCGAAATTATCACCTTCGCCACCGACTTCACTTAATAAATCACTTATTGTTCGAATATTAAGTCTCGAATCGACGTGATCGCCAGCACTGCCCTGAACGCTAGGCGATACACTTGCCTCCCGTCGGACAAGATTCAATTCCCGTTCCAGAAGAGCCTTCTCACGTCGCAGGACTTCTATCTCTCTTGCCATCAATTCCGGCGGCAATGAAAAATCATCCGGGGCCGCAACTTCCCCGACATGCAATGCCATCGCACCACCTGGTCGCGATCGTGGTGTCGAGGCACTTGCACCCAAATCCAGAGACGATTGATTCTGCGTCGTATTGCTTCTCGTGACACTCTCAAACGCACTCCTCCATCCGTCCTCACCGACGGACAGTATTCGTGACACCAATTCGACCTTCTTCCCGCTCGTGGACAATCCAATCCGTCTCGCGATCTCCTTCAAAGTCACGATGGTTTGATCGTTCAAGACGTCCTCAGGTATCCGTTCCATAGGGACGAAACAATGACGTCAGCACAAAACAATAGCCACGTAGGACACAAAGTCACCACTTGTTCGCAGGCAATAGCGAAAAAAATATTTAGTATTACTCGTTAGAAGGTCACAATTTCCCGAAAAGTACAAAAAAATATTTTGTCTCAATATCACAATCACGAAGAGCACAAAGCTCAAGACGAAATCAATTCGGCGACCGCTAACAATTTTGAATAATTTAACTCGCAACAATCGCAACGATTTTTCTTCACGAGAGAGCCGCGAAGTTCCCAAATAAGACCGACACACGAGAAAATCAGTCCGCTCACCGTCGTCAACAAGTATTGCAATTACACGCGTCAAAATTCTCAATAAAGCGCGGACCGGAGTTTCTCTACCTGCAAGCCGAGAAGATTTATCGATCGAAATTATAGATTCACTGTTGTATCCCACTTCTGAATTTTGTGGGGGTTTTCAGAACATGAATAATTAAAAATAAAATATTATAAAGAGTTCGTCAGGATGTATTTGATATATGGATACAGTTTCTATAAGCACTTACTATACTCGATATTAACCCGAGGCAGGTAGGTCAACTCAGAAATAATAATACATGTGTCTCGGTCGATGTTTCTAATACGACTCTCTCGAATAATATACATGCTGTCGCGAAACGGAATCATTCGATGATCATGCGCAAAGTGATCTCACGCATCACGGTTAGGACACGTGTCCAAAATAATACGAAACATATATAATCGCCTACAATTCCTAGGAAAAGAACTCCGTCTCCGATTCCGAAACTATCCGGATCTCCGGGACCGGTGCCCCGAGTTGAGGTAGAAGCGTACTCTGCCTCTGTTGAGAAATCTCAGTACCCGGGAGACCACCGAACACCCTGAGAGCCATCCTGCCGTCGGCACCTGGGGTAGAAGCGTACTCTGCCTCTCCCGAGTTTGTCTCGGGGCCAATCGACACTCTTTTTCTTCAAATAAGCCTCTCCTGACTCTCCGGCCGCTCTCAAGTGGAGACCCGCCGCTTGTGTCGCGCCAACGTGACAGCCGGTGCATCCTACTACCTGCAGTTCGGCGGTGGCACGCCGAGACTGCATTTACGCTGGAGAATAAACAAAATTCTCCCGCAAAAGAATCTTCTCGCGATTTCCGCGACGCGCCGCCCACTCTCGCATCTACCCGACCGACCGTCCCGCGTAGGGGTACGCGCCGTACCCCATTTCGCCGTTCAACGCGCCCCTTACGCGTAGCCGTTACACCCCCCGACTTCTTATACCCATGCGTTCGGCGTTAACTCCAAAAGTAGCCCCGCGGCCATCAGTCTCGGTTTCCCCACCTCCGCGATTGCGACCCGCCTTGACACCTGTCAACAGCAGATTCTGTCCGTCGGGAAAAATGCGCCTACACACCGGGATCGCATCCGATCTATCCTACGATACCACGTGCTGGTGCATCCGAACCCAGTTTACATTGTATGATTATTCGCGTTCTGAGTATATTTTGTATTATAGAATATTCGCGCTTTGATTTTATGTCGTATGCGCCCTATGCGGTTCGCTGATTCTATTCAGTTTTGATTGTATGTTATTCGCGCCTTGCGCATATTGCGTGTTATAATCTTTGCGCTGTAATTTTATGTCGTATGCAGCCTACGCTCTGATTCTATTTATTATGTTACTCGCGCTCTAAGTATATTTTGAAGTATACTCGCGCTCGGATTCTATTTTGTATATTACTGCAGTGTGATTGTTTACACGAATAAACGGTTTTATCAGTATTAAAATCCACGGAGTCCTGTCGACCCTTTCACGAGCCCTGATTCCGACTGAGCAGTCCGACGCTCGTGATAAGCGGCTGTTACAAACTTATTGCAATTAAATATATTTTGTAGTTAAATTAATTAATGTTTTCTTTAAAGTGCATTGTAATTTTGAAACTTATCAACGCGCCGAGTTACATTTTTATAGGATCCCCTCCTAAAGGGAATTTGACATTCAACTCGGAGGTCCTCACCAGAGAGACTTTCTCAGAAGGAGAGTCCCCCTCTACAACATGGACGCCCTTACTCCAATGCCTTTCGGCTCCCGGTAAGAGGGCGCCCATGCTGCATTTATGTCCGAGAGGAGAGGCTGCGAGCTCCGTTGGCTGGACAAGTCCAGCCCCCGAAGCACACTCCCCCCTCCACGGTTACGGCTCTCTCCGCTCTCGTAGGAGTTGGGATTTGACCGCAATCAAGGAGGTTGCCCATTTGGGGGCCTGGCCGCGCAGCGCGCGCAAAGCGCAGGCTACCCGACCCGACCCCCGTTTAATAAGAGATCTTCGAGAGGGAGCTCCAGGACTTAGTTGTCCCCGGCCTTCCCCCCAAGACCTCATCCTGAGTCTAAATCAGACGCAGGCGTTAGAGGAATACACCCTCCCTCCCACGATAGAGAGTGAGAGGAGGCATGTCCCCGTCCTCTCCTTCCTCCACGTCGCTCTCTGTTTCTTCCCCCCACTCTCTTCTTCTACCTCTATCTCGCTCGCGCTCTCTTTCCTTCTCCTCCTGCCGCATTATGTTCTCGCAGGAAGAGAAGGCTCTCCATTTTTCTTTTTCTGCCACTGCCGCCTTTACTATGGCCGGCGATGACAGATCCTGTCCTATCGCGGCCACGAGCATCACTCTCTCCCCCGCCCAGGCAACACAGTCCTGCAGGATGTGCTGGGCGGTATCCCGCTCGTGGCCGAAATGCTAGTAACGTATCATGCGTTCCTTCCCAATACGACTGAGGTACTTACCAAAGCAACCATGCCCAGTGAGCACTTAAGTCATTCTGTAACACCTTCATGAGCCCTGTTTAGCTAATCCGCTAAACAGGGTTGGATGGCCCCGATGGTACTTTTTCCCGAGAGGCTTGAGTCTAATAAGCTCCCGGCCCATTCCTCAATTTTATCACAGCCAGCAATTTCAAGTTCGTAACTGTGATAGTTTATTTCCGCTTTGTTTGTTGCTTGACTATAATATGCTACGGGAGCCCACTGATTAGTCTCCTGTTTTTGCAACAGAATTGCAGTTAACGCTATTGCACTAGCGTCTGTGTGTAGTTCGATTGGAAGGTGTGGATTATAGAGTTTTAGTACTGGTTGGGCTATTAATATCTGTTTGAGAGTGTTAAATGCTAATTGACAATTTTTGTCGAATGAAAAAATAGTCGATTTCTTTAAAAGATTATTCAAAGGTTTAACTATTGATGTGTAGTTCGGAATAAATTTCCTGAAATAGTTAGCCTCAAAAATCTTTGAAGTTCTACCGTTTTTTTGGGTTGTGGGAAATTTTTAACTGCGTCAGTATGACGAGAACTAAGTGTTATTCCTTCCGGTGAAATAACGTATTCTAAATAGTCAATAGTATTTTTAAAAAAATAACATTTTTGATAATTAAGTTAAAAATTGTACTGTTTTAGAATTACGAGGACTCTTTTAAGGCTGTTGATATTTTCTATAATTGTAATCGAAGGGATTAATATGTCGTCCATATAAATTATAACCTTATCCTCTCTAATACTAAGAATATTTTTAAGTCGGCTCTCCAATTTTTAATCATCGTATTTATCTCGACTAAAGAGCCAAACGCGATGTTATTGCGTCAGATTAAGATAAGAAAATTTGGAAACTAAGGAATTATCCTCTCTAATTAGCGGTCTTAAAATGTACACGAGTCTCCGTTGAAATTCAGCCGGAGCATCGTAGAATCCGAAGGGTAATCGATTGTATTCAAAATTCCCGTCTGGTGTCTCGAATGCGAAATATTGAGTAGATTCCAGATGTAATTTAATATTGTGGAACCCGTCTTTGAAGTCAAGTATAACGTAAAAATCTTTTTTCCCCCGAGGCTGGATAAACAGTTTTTAATATATGAAAAACAAGAATTTTGTCTCACTACTCGTTCATTCAGGGGACAAAGATCTATGCAAAGACGAAATAACCTGTTTTTCTTTTTAACTAAGACGATTCGAGCACAGTAAGGCGATTTACTTTCTTTAATTATTCCTCTAGCTAAAAGATCGTCAGTTAATTTTCGGATTTGCTGTCTTTCAAAATTTGCAAAACGTCTGGATCTATAATTGTAAATGGAATCGTTTTTAAGTGAAACTTTAACGAAGTAATCGTCGTGGATTCTATCAATTTGTGTATTTTCTATGTTTTTAATAGTAGAAACTAGTTGTTTTTTAATTGAGTCATCAAAATCGATTTCCATATTAACGAGGATATCTTCTAAATTATCAGATGGGCCTCTATATTATCAATCGATGCTACTTCTCGGAGAAGTTGTAGTTTATCTTTTGTTTCGTTTAAGGACGGTTTGTTTATAAGTTCGATTTTATTATCAATGAGAAAATCGCGTCCTATTACAAAATTCGTAGAGAACAAGTCACCTGTTTAAAACATATAATTTAATGTTTGTCGGGATATTTGAAAATTCTTCTAATTTTATTTTTGTTTCTACCGATCCGATTAAATCTAACGGGGTACCGTTTACCGCTAAAAATGAGCTAATTTCCGAATTAATTGTAAGGTTTTTCAAATTTTTCGTATGCAGAACGGCAAATCAATGATATAGGACTACCGGTATCCAAAAGTGCATTCATCTTACAAGCAATATCGCCAATTTTGGAAAGCGATTGAACAATTTTACCCGTTTTGATGGATTTTTGTCCTTCTCACTCACTACTGCTACTGTTGTTTCATCTGACGATTCGTCTTTGATTTCTGTTACGGCTGCTGACGATGATGAGATCAAAGGCTGCTTTCGTTATTCTTTCTTCTTTAACTTGGTGCAATCAGACCGGAGATGACCCTTAGTTTTGCAGTAAACGCAGAAGACTTCGTTAGCTATTTTTGATGGTTGCGTTTTCTTATCTTCAGATTTGTTTCTTGTTGATTTATTCTCTTTTTTCTCTTGCTTGATTCTTGGTGCGTTTCCACACGAAGAAGTTATGTTGCGCATGTCTTCCAAAAATTAAGCTATCGATTTCGCTCGAATGGGCGCGGCGACGCTTTTCAGGGCTAAGCTTCCTATTCCGTTAATTAGTAAATGAATAGCGTCCTGTTCTGGTAAATTCATGCTCTGCATCAATGCAATCTTGTCTATTGCGTATTCTTGAAATGATTCCTTAGTAAAATTCCACACGCGAATCTCTATTTTTTGCAAAGCCACGTAAAAAAGGATTTTTTTTTTTAAACATCTTAATGATAGCTTCTTTAAAACCAGTCCATAATTCTATAGCTGAGCCGGTATTTGTGTCATATCAACGGCGAGCCAGTTTTTGAGCTTATTTGTTGCTGCGAGGAATGTTATGTTTGATGAGATCCCATAGATTTGCAAGACCTTTTATTTTCT
Source organism: Nylanderia fulva (assembly GCF_048542155.1). Lineage (NCBI taxonomy): Eukaryota > Metazoa > Arthropoda > Insecta > Hymenoptera > Formicidae > Nylanderia > Nylanderia fulva. Next base: position 68,154 of record NW_028190432.1, on the reverse strand, counting down.
GTATCCACAGTTCTACATTCTCGTCCTCAGATCCACTAAAATCCGGAATCTGCGACGACAAAAGTTGAACGGCTTGGGTCGGTGAAGTAGTAGCCAGGGTAGGTTGCTGCTGTACATTTGGTGTACTGAAATTGTCTTCTAGCCTCTCCCCCTGAGACATAGAAGCTGGATTGACACAGGCACGCTGATTCCCGTTTCCGAGAGATAATGCTTCTAATAACTGCTTCATTGTCTCTTGATTGTTGATTTGTGCTTGTTGCTGTTTAATTTGTTCCACCAGTAATGAGCAATATAGCGGTAAGGATGCTTCATTTGATACTGCACTGTGAGTGATTTGTTGTCCAGAAGCTTCCGATGAAGGCGAGGCTGCTCTTGCTGTGCCTGCTTCTTTAAACGTGTTTAGCACTCGATCTGATCCTGCTCTTCTTTTTGCATTAGAATGCTCGAAATATGCCATGATGGCATCGATACATTTTTCTCGAGTATTTGGTACTGGGAGATCGCATTTGGCGACTTCTTCTTCTAGCGCTTGTTGCGTATAACCGTTAAGCTGTTTTCTCAACATTGTCTAATTATAATAATACATGAATTTTAAATCGTCTAATAGAGCCCAAGCGCGAAAAATTAATTCTTCGGAACTGTATCTCTTGGTTTGAGATTACTAAGTTTCATATATAAATTAATCTCGAACTTACATATGGAGAAAAATAGGCGAGAAAAGTTGGTAAGAGCAGTCGCCCGGAAAATTAAAGACGTGGGTTCGATTCCCGTTTCAGCAACTTTTCGGACCTATATTTTTCTCGCCTATTTTTCTCCATATGTAAGTTCAAGATTAATTTATATATGGAACTTAGTAATCTCAAACCAAGAGATACAGTTTCGAAGAATTAATTTTTTGCGCTTGAGCTCTATTGGCCGATTTAAAATTCATGTATTATTATTATTAATAATATTGAGAGCCGACATATATTTCTTATCTGATTTTATTTACACCTGGGCCTAATCATGGCGTTATTTAATAACATCTACTAAAAGGCAAATGAAAAATATAGGATTGAAAGGGTCTGAATAGCTTAGTTGGTAAGAGCAGTCGCCCGGAAAGTGAAAGACGCGGGTTCGATTCTCGCTTCAGCGATTTTTTGGACCTATATTTTTCTCGCTTATTTTTCTTTATATGTAAGTTCGAAATTAATTTATATATGGAACTTAGTAATCTCAAACTAAGAGATACAGTTCCGAAGAATTAATTTTTTGCGCTTGAGCTCTATTGGCCGATTTAAAATTCATGTATTATTATTATTAATAATATTGAGAGCCGACGTATATTTCTTATCTGATTATCTAATTATGTTATTGTTACGTTCGAACATAAAAGGAAAATATCAACATCAACACCTGTTACTTGGTAAGAAGTTTTTGCAATGCACGATTTGTTTTAATAAGTATTTATTATTTTTTCTTCTGGAACGACGCTTAATGGATGCCAATTCAGTGCCGACACGCACAAGGTACGATAAATTGGCGAGAAAACATCCAACGCGTAAAATTGTCTAGCGTAATGCCACGTAGTATATACCCGATAACGGCACGCCAAGAACAAAATTTCGAGAAAAGAAAAAAAATTAATGTTTACTCTCATATTCTTCGAAAACAACGCTCAAATGATGCCGACACGCACAAAGTACGATGAATAGGCTAGAAAACATCCAACGCGTAAAAATTGTCTAGCGTAATGCCACGTAGTATATACACGATAACGGCACGCCAAGAACAACTTTTGTAGTAATAAAAAAATTTAATGTCAACACGCACTTTTCCGCGATAGAAAGGACTATATCTCTTCTGAGAGAGCGAGAATGATCGCTTCAACGAGTCACTCGGGCGCTAATATGGCGACGAGAGTCGCGTGATTTTGTCCAGAAACCGCACGGATTCGATACTCGATATGGCGACCGAACAAAGCACTTCCTTGTTTCTTCACAAGTCTTAGACTTACAAGGGAAGTTCGGCAAGTGTAAAATTCAAAAAAATCTGAAACTTTGTATAAGTTTAGAGTAGATGAACCTAATCACGAAACAATTTTTTTTAGCTGCTGATATTCGGTTTTAGGGGTGCAGCATCCCCTTAAATAAAATCGGTGTTTACGTTTTCAAGCGAATATCGCCGAAATAATGAGAAATATAAAAAAATGTTTCCAGCAAAAGTTTTATGGTTTCGAAAGCTCTTTATAATGGCATGATCATATTTTGCAAAAATGTTTAATTTTTCAAAATACCCCCACCACGTATCTTTTTTTTTTAATATTTAAATTTTTCTTGCAACTAAAATTAAAATTAAAGTTTATTTCACGCCAAATTCAACCATATATAATAAAGTTGCGATCCGTAAACGTGTTTTTGAGAAATAAACTGAAAACATCCTTACAGGGTATGCTGTCAATTTTAATTCAAACATCTAAAGGTTGTATAAAAGCAGTTGTTTTTTTTGGTATTGTTAAAATATTTACTTGTTTGTCTTTTGGTACAAGTTCTATACAACCTTTAGATGTTTTTGGCTTTAGAATTTGGAAAAATTTTATTCGAAGCTTCTCTGATAATGTTATTTTAAATAATTACGATATAAATTTACATTTACGCAATAACATTATAAAATTACAGTCTTTGGCACACAATCAACTTTCTTCTCCAAGATTTCGAAATTTATTTGAATATAGTTGGTATAAAAGTGGCTATTTATCAACACGGCCTGAAAAGTTTGAAAATCCAATCAATTACTGTTATTTTAAAGAAGAAAAACATATACCGAAATGTAGCATTTGTGATAAAATGGCTTTTATACGTTGTGCATGGTGCAAAAAATACTTCTGTTTTGAACACTTCTTTGAACAATACCATTATTGTAACAATTATATAGAATAAATAATATCTTATTTTTGTAAAAACTACTATATTATTTATAAAATGTGTAATATACAAAAATCAGTTACGTGATTAGATTTATTACGAACATCTGTTTCATCGTTATCTTGTATTGCGAAAAATTACAGAGAGAAGGGGAGAAAGAGAAGTCATAGCCAAAATTAGCGGGCCGATAAAATTGACAGCATACCCTGTAAGGATGTTTTCAGTTTATTTCTCAAAAACACGTTTACGGATCGCAACTTTATTATATATGGTTGAATTTGGCGTGAAATAAACTTTAATTTTAGTTGCAAGAAAAATTTAAATATGAAAAAAAAAGATACGTGGTGGGGGTATTTTGAAAAATTAAACATTTTTGCAAAATATGATCATGCCATTATAAAGAGCTTTCGAAACCATAAAACTTTTGCTGAAAACATTTTTTTATATTTCTCATTATTTCGGCGATATTCGCTTGAAAACGTAAACACCGATTTTATTTAAGGGGATGCTGCACCCCTAAAACCGAATATTAGCAGCTAAAAAAAATTGTTTTGTGATTAGGTTCATCTACTCTAAACTTATACAAAGTTTCAGATTTTTTTGAATTTTACACTTGCCGAACTTCCCTTGTTAGTCTCTTAACTGCTTGAACCGATTATTCATTATTCACCTCGTCTGCGATACTGACCGCGAGCCACGTGTATCCGCAAAAAGACAAAGCTCGGTATAATTGCATAAACGATCGACGTACTTCCGCGTTGATAATTGCGATACTGCGGACGTCGAGAGCCGGGAATGAGAGGATAGATTTTATCCCACTTCTGAGGCTGTAAGAGGGTCGTTTGATTCCTAATCATGGAAGAACATAGGTCAAAATAATGAGGCAGGGATTAATCAGTAATCACCTTAGTGGTAAACTTAGTATATTCTTAAGTAAGTAAGTATTACAAGGAAGGCTCTAGAGAGACTGACTGTCTCAGCCCGCGCTCGTCTCTCTATGTCCTGTCAACTTCCGGTGGCGCTCGCTCGCCAACACTCTACATAAGCACCACCTCAAACGCCCTGACACCTAAAGGTGTCTCCACAGCGGGTTATTTCTTACTATATATATATATATATATATATACATATATAACAGACTATTATAATCTATTTTCTTGTTACGCAATTATCCTATTATTTTTTCATAAGAATATAATTGTTAATTTTATAATATTTTAGAAAAAATAATAGGATAATGGCGTGACAAGAAAATAGATATTATTATATGAAAAAATATTTTCATAATATAATCACATATATGTATTATACAGTATTGCATATCACATATTTAGTATATTACAAACATATTCTTTCATAAATACAATATATATTTATATAATAATATTTGATATTTGTGTTGATAAACTTTTTGATATTTGTTACTTTTATTATGTTACGTTATCATTTTATACTATTTCTTTCATAATAATTTTCTGCAACGTTACCATTGTACTACATCTTTCATAAATATATAAATCATTATTATTGGTAAAGATTGTTTCCTTATTTTACATCAATAATTATGTACTTATAAAAAAAGAAAGTGTAGCAAGAAAGTTATTATTATAAAAGAAATAATTTAAAATGATAACAAGAAAGTAGTTGCAAATATCAAAATATAAATATGCATTTATATACTTACTTAAATACATGTTGTATTCAATACTATATAATATGTAATATACTTTTTTGTATGTAATATATTTTTTTCATAATAATATAATCTATTTTCTTGTTACGCAATCATTCTATTATTTTTTCATAAGAATATAATTGTTAATCTTATGAAAAAAATAATAGGATGATTGCGTAACAAGAAAATAGATATTCTTATATAAAAAAATATAGTATATTATAAATAAATATCAAAACACACATACCTGTTATGTGTGTATGTACATGTCAAGAAATCAAATCAAATATATAACCCCGCACGTCAACGTGTATCAGTACATACGAAGCGCCTTCAGCGCAATCTTGTGTCGAACGCTCAAACTACAGAGTTTAACGCATGCGATTGGCTGTTGCGTGAATGATGACGACGGTGACAGAGACGTTTCTTAAAAGAAATTTTTCATACTTAGACTTTGCATATAAATATTTTCGCTTACAAAGTACGTAGAGCAGAAATAAAAACACTTTTATTATATAATTCAAACCCAATCTATCGATTAAGTTTAGTATAAACTCGATTGCTTCAGCCGTTATTGAGCATTCAAAATTTATAGTAGACTCAACTCTCCGCTTCGCGTAAAGATACACGGTGTATCGGCTATTCCGGTAACAGGGCGCGAGACACTACCGTATCTCTTAATATATAAAATTGGTAAATAAATTCCAAGCAATGCAACAAAGCGCCGCATGTGATGAAATAGTCGACCCTTATTTTTCCCGACTTTATTGCTGCAGATTTTATACGTGTAAAGATGCCGAGTCCGTACTCCTCTTTATAACCTCCGTACATCATCATTTGATTTTTAATAAGTTGTATTTTAGGGTCACATTTACGGATGGGTTAGGGATCACAGAGTACACCATAAATTTACTGACACTGATGCAGATCCATATAATGCACGTAAAGGATTCTTTTTTTCGCATATTGGTTGGATTTTGGTTCATAAACATCCAGACGTCATCAGCAAGGGTGCTATGATCGACTTGAGTGATCTTAAACAAGATTGCCTTGTGGTCTTTCAGAGAAAGTACGATGGACATAGTTTATTCTGCAGGAGCAAATTTAATTTAAAAAATATATGTATATATTGTTTATTTAACTTTAATGGTTTTGTTTCTTTTATTTATACTTTTTTTAGATGGTACCGATATTTGATGTTATTTTGCTGCTTTATCATACCGACATTAATACCTTGGTGGGTATGGAGTGAGAATCTGTGGTGTGCGTGGCATCTTAACATGACTAGATGTGTCATAAATTTACACACAATATTATCAATAAATTCCGCAGCTCACATGTGGGGTGTGAAACCATATGATAAGTACGTACATACTTTTGTGTGTACATATTATATTTATATATATTGTACTTATATGCTGTACAACTTATTATATGTAAACATATACATACTATTATTTAAAATTAATAAAAACATATACATACTATCATTCAAAATTAATAAATTGTTTATTGTATTATATCGTGGTACTATTTAGAAATGTTTATTTTATCACAGATCAATTAGCCCCACCGAAAATGCAGTTGTCTCTTTTATATCGTGTGGCGAAGGCTGGCACAATTATCATCACGTTTTCCCTTGGGATTACAAAGCGGCGGAACTTGGAAATTATAAGCTCAATATTGCTACAGCTTTTATTGATTTTTTTGCTTATCTAGGTTTAGCTTATGATTTAAAAACTGCATCTGCCAAAATTGTGAAAAAACGTGCTCTTCGAAACAGCGAAATAAATTAAAATAAATAAAAAATGTATGTGTTACATGTAATTCTTAATGTGATTCAGTTGTAAGTTATAATAATATTGATAATAAAATAACTTTCTTTAATGCTTGAAAAAGATGCAATTAATTTTATGTAAAACATTTTGAGTGAGATGCGAAATGTGAGATAACGATTTCTGTTGAATATTGCTTGAATGACTAAAAGTTATTATGCCTTAAAGTTTGCTTTATTTGCTTCTTACACAAGTGAAATAATGTTTTGATTTTATGTATAGGAACAATAGAGTATCGTTTGCCTTGGAAGAATACGTTTCATAATATTGATATGAACTTAAATACATAATATGATAATAATATAATGATACAAAAGATTCAAGAACAATACAAAATATTTGTTTTAAATAATTAAATTAAATAAGTAGATACAGGTTGCATAAATTTAAATATAAAAATAAAAAAGAAAGACAAAGGAACTAACGCCGTAATTATCGCGCAAATAATTATTAAATATTGTTACGTCCTGCAGTCTCCACGATCCTTTCTTTCGGAGAACGCAATGCGATATCTAAAATATAGCAGACGCATAGAAAACTCACGTAAGCATACGATCTGACAGGCAAAGTAAACATAATCCGAGAGAGCTAAATCGTCAAAATAAAAGATGTACAAACCGCGAGAGCCAAACAGACTAATCTATAAATTCTAAACTATAACTCGCGGTGCCTTAAAGATAAGCTAGTTGACAGTTCTCTAAATGAGATTTACTCTAGTATTAGGCCCTGCTTACTTTACGATTCTTTCTTTCGGAGAACGTAAAACGATATTTAAAATATTAAAATATTAAATTATCTGCAGATCGCAGACCCGCAGATAAGCCATGATGTGACAAGCAAGGCAAAACATTTTCGTGCCTAGAAAAATATTAAACTATAACCAACTGTTCTCTTCAATGAAACTAATTGAGAATCAATAAATTTTTAAAGATTAACCGATTCTAAGGCCGGATTCACACCTTAGCAGAAAAGCAGAAGCCAATTAAAACTCGCATTGATAGCTGAAAAATTCAATTTATTAACTCGGACGGGCGTCTTTCCGTATGAATATATAGATTGTGTAGTTAAATTGCAAGATACACGTTTACCACCGCGTGACTCATTCTACAGTTCCTTGATCGGTGACACAGTATCGAGAGCGATTACGCGCACGCCGAGAACGTCTGAAAACGATTTTCCCTTGGAACGCTAGACGAATATAGCGATCTATATTTGAAAATCGATGTCTTGTTATTAGCAGATATTTTTGAAAATTTTCGGGATAGTTGTATTAAAAGTTATGGACTCGACCCCGCGTATTATTATACCCTTCCGGAATATACATGGGATGCCATGTTAAAACATACAAATATTACGTTTGAATTATTAACAGACATTGGCATGGTCATGTTTATCGAACGGAGTATACGCGGTGGTCTACATAAGTCAATGTTCAAGCAGATATGCACATGCTAATAACAAGTATATGCAATCGTATGATCCATTGAAACCATCATCGTATTTCATGTATTTTGACGTAAATAATTTGTACGGATGGGCAATGTGTCAACCATTGCCTTATGCCGATTCTCGATGAGTCGATGATGTATCTAATTTTGATGTATCATCTATTGCGCTCGATTCATCTAAAGGCTATACACTGTAAAAAAATTTTGTGTAAAATTACAACTATTATAGTGGGTAATAATAGGACCCACTATAATAGTTGTAAATTTCCACGCGTTTGTAAATTTGCAATGTAGAAGTAAAATTAATTTCTTCCTTTGTAATTGAGCTGATTGCAGAAGTAAATTCACAATATATATGTAAAATTATAAAACGGTAATGTAAAAATATTTTTTACAATTGTATTATTAAACATTCAAATATTAAATTTACACAACAGAGTGTAAATGCACAAAATGTGAACTTAATAATAGTTCACGCGTTTGTATTGTTACAAATAGAAATATGAAATTCACATTGCAGAGATTATGTTTACCACACCTTTTTGTAATATAATTCTGCATGTTTGTGATATTACACTTTAAAATATAATTTTTACTACAATTATTCAGGAAGATTATACCAGTTAGTAATATATATATATATATATATATACATATATATATAATTCTCAATATGCCGCGTGATTAAAGAAATACCCTGTTTCAAAAACCTTCAATCATTTTTATTGACAATGTTAATAGCAAAAAATAAAAGATACATATTTCATTAAACTGTAATATATAATATAATAATTATCTAATGTAATATTAATAATAATAACTTTTTGTTGATACTTATTCAAATAATTCATATTACATTTGCAAAAATAAACGTATATATGGTAACCATATAAAGAATTTCTTTTAGTAATACCAAAATAAAGACAATTTAAAAACTTTATATTTAGCATAAAAAATAAACCCATTAATTATATGTATTTAGTAATATAAAAATAAATATATTAATTATATATTTAAGAATAACTAACGAAAATAAATTCTTTATATTTGAGATTACAAAACAAAAATATATTAATAAATTATATTTAAAAATATAAAAAAAATAAACTTACATTATAATTTTACACCAGTAAAAAATATTGTAATATAGATATTGTTATATACTTTATAACCAAAATCATTGTTGTTTCGAAGTCATCGAATTATTAGTATAATCACCAAGAGATTCTCATTGCAAAATAATATATGTAGCGTGTTTTCAAGTGGTTTTTATTTTGATCTTCATATGAAGCTTTTTATAGACTTTCACATAGAATATAGAATATAGTGGTAATAGATTATATTTCTACTTTTGTAGAAATCTGAAACAAATAAAAATAGTACAGATTATAAAACAAGTATTAAAATGTATAAAGATATAAAGTGTATTACATATTTAATATAAATAACGTATATCATAATTTTTTAATATGAATAATGCTTACTTTTATTTTATGTTTGTTACATGTTATCTGTAGCAATATTTTCTTGATCTGATATGTTTCTCAATTTATTAAAAAGTGACAATACTTTGTATTTTGTTGACACCTTATGAGATTTTGAACCACAAGCTGGATGAATATTTAAAAAATATTTTTGTAAAAATTCTAAGGTACATGTACTATTTTTGGGATATTCCATATTGAAAATGTAATATACAGACATCAACATTTTTAAGGCTTCATAAAAGCAATATGTCCTTTCAATCAATAATTTTTCTATATATAAATAAAACATTCGACATGCTGGATCATCTGTAATAATTAAATATATGATAATTAGAGCAGTCACAAATATATATTAATTTACTATACTATAAAGTCAAAATATAATTAATACAATTATATAGCGAAATTACCTATGATTATAATACATGGTGCTACAACTGGTGGTTCTATATTTTCCAAGGGTGTTGCTTCCTGTTTAATAAATTAACTTTAGTTAATAAAATGTAAATTTGACACATTCATAAAAAAATTAAACACAAAACATATTTAAAAAATATTTACAGGATATGTTTTAAATAATTCTTGAAAATCTTCTTTAAAATGTTTCATAATAATTTTTATCAATTTTAACTCTGTAGGATTATTTGAATTAATGATATCTTTATATTTTTTATGCTGTCCATAAATAAGTATTTTGTCTTGTTTTTTTAAGATTTCTTGCTTTAGAAGATCTACTGAATGTCCCATTAATTGCTCGTAATGCCAAAACATATATTTTTTTTTAAAAGAATTGGCCATGTAGTTTTAACATCTTCAATAGTAGGTGTTTTATAGACATCATTAAGAAACAATCTTTGCGCCGGATATGTAGTTTCAAGATACAAATTAATTTTATGTTGAATCTTAGGATCGCTTGATGAATCATCGTGAACTATTTGACGTAGAAATTTAGCCTTGTCCTCTATTGTCTCTTCTGTTTCTGTGTCAATATATTTTTCTGGCTGCCAATTATTACATCCAGCTTTAGCAGATAATACTTTTTTTTGTTTTCTTAGAGGTATATTTAAACTTTGACTTAGACATCTTTTCATATGTGGTCTATTTAAATAAGAATTTCGGTCTCGAAGTTTTAAATATATTGAATGAGATCCGTCTCCAAAACATCTGCCATCCTCATCCATATCTTTGAAAATTTGTGGATATTTATCGACATTGAAAATTTTGTTTAAAATATGTTTTCCTCGAATGTGTATTTCGAAGACAACCATTTATAGGATTATGAACATTTAAAAAGAAAGAATAACTACGTTGAAAAATATCTTTAATTTTTTCTTTTATATCGTCTTTAAGATCGCTTTCATTTAAAGTTGTAATAAAGTGTTCTTGAATAAGTGTAAATATAGATGACATACCATCTATTACAGCTTGTAGAGCAAATTCTGTTAGGAAATATTTTAATATAAAAACAGTTAATCTCGGCTCGAATTATTGTGTTACAATAAAAATAAAATCTCAACGGCAATCGGAGCCTGTGCGGACGACATGCACAAAATTAATAAATTAAAATGAGATCTCAAATCAAACTCATTTATTAAATTCTAAACGTTTCGACCCACTTCGGGTCTTCTTCAGTAGCTGCAAAATACAAAGAAACAAAAATAAAAGATAATCGGTACAAACAGAAAATTATAAAACTCATATACATACAATCCGCAAATAAATTAAATATCATTCTCCTCCCTATTTAAACCGTCCGGCCGTCGGAGCGTCTCCCTAACGGTGACCATCGTCAGGAAGGAAGCAGAGCAGTGACTCCCTTACCAACACTAATCAACATAGTATAGATTAAACGTAGAAAAATCCACAAAAATTAAAAATTAAAAACCGGGAAGTACACTCACCCCAACAGTAAAAACAGAGAGAAGACGATGCTACACGTGACACATCACTCTAACGACTGTGCGGTATTCTACCTCGACCCAGTCGATACATATATACGCAAAAAACAAATATAAAAATATAAAAATAAAATATGAAAATAAAAATAAAAACAACTAAAACTTATCAGCACTCATGTCAAAGGTCTAATAAAAAAACCGGCTATGTATAATCACAAAGCTAGATTTTGGTAAATTTTTCTATTAACAGATCAAAATTCTCGTTTAATTTATCAGTGTCGCTATGTAAATTTAAACTATTCCTCTGCCGTTTTATGTGGATCATTTCGGATATCAAACGTTTACCTAAAAAAGGCTCCTCGTCTAAAACTTTTACATCCTCCCAATTAAATTCATGGTTCAATAATCTATGTTCCGATATGACTGATAATTGTGACGCGTTTCTTTTTATGTTGTTGCGATGTTCTTTCATCCTAGTTTTCAACAATCTACCCGTCTGCCCTACGTACGACGCATCACAATCCATACAATCAATTTTATAAACTACATTGTTATGGAGTTCCCTTGGTAACTTATCCTTGTGTACTTTAATAAATTTACGGAGACTGTTAATTGCTGTATAGGATGGAATGACATCCAAATCACGTGTAATGTCCTCAATTCTCTTCGATACATTATTAATATACGGAATATTAAAGTACGAAACTTTTTTCTGCGTAAGGATCTTGTCATTGCATATATTTGCTCTATTGTTATGCAACTTATTATTGTAGCGGAAGAACAACTTTTTTAACCGCGCTTGTAATGTTTGAAATATCAAATTGAGAGGATAATTATTAGACAAAAGAACTCCAATCATAGACTCAAAGTTACCTTTATGGAATTTCGGATGAGATAGCCAAAAAACTCTATCAATGAGGCTGATAATGGTGCCTTTTTTATGACAGAGAGGATGCTGCGATTCAAAATTTAAATATCTGCCTGAATACGTCGGCTTATGAAACAAATCAAACTCAATGCTCCCATTATTTATAATAATGGTGACGTCTAAAAAATTCAATCGGTTGTCAACCCCCTCCTCCATGGTGAACTGCAATCTAGGATGGAAAGAATTGAAAGTGTTTAAAACAATTTTAAGCATGGAGGGTGGGGCCGCCAACGCGATATCGTCAACATATCTAAAATAAAATGGAAATGACATTGGAATCGCAGCAATCGCTCTACTCTCCAAATCTTGCAACGTGATATTCGCAATGATTGGTGAGAGGGGGGAACCCATAGGCGTGCCAAAAGTCTGTTGATAACATACATTATTAAACATAAAATAAGTCGAATTCATAATAAAACGAATTGCCAATAAAAATTCATCTCGTGGAATAATACACTCTTTTTCAATATACCCCCATCTGTTAATTAAACTATCAATAGCGATATCCAATGGTACATTGGTGAACAATGATGCAACATCTAGTGAAACTAGCTTCACATCACTATCCACACATAAACCATTTAATTTGTTCACTAATTGGAAACTATCAGAAATAGCCGAATCAGGTTTCGGAATTGCCTTATATATTATCTTATGTAAAAATTTTGCCAAGTAATAAAGAGGTGTATTCCTAGATGACACGATGACACGTAAAGGGCAATTCGGTTTATGCACCTTCGGCAGACCATACGCTCTCGGTAGAACCCCGTCCGTGCAGTTCAGGGATTTATATGTTGTTGAAGAAATGTAATTCTTCATTTTCCATCTCATTAAAATTCCGTGTAATTGATTAATTAGGTTCCTAGTCGGATCTTTTTTAACAACAGTATAAGTATCCCGGTCAGCCAGCAAATCACACATTTTGTCCATGTACATATCTCTGTTCATCGCAACCGTGATGTTACCTTTATTAGGAAATATTTTGTAGTCAAATTTAAATATAATTGTGCTATAGCTTTTTCATTATTGTTCACATCACACAAAAATTGATTTAAACTTTCCTTTTGCAAAAAAAGATTGTCATTATTACTGGTATCAAAATTACTGGTATCAAAATTATTGGTATCAAAATTTATCAATTCTTTATTAGTAACAAATTGCTTATCAAAATTATCACTTGGATGATGTCTACATATGTGTACTGTATAAGTGCTGACTGTTTTGAAAATTTTATTAGTAGAACAAGCTGGATATCCGCAATAAATCCCAATTTTACTTTGTCTTATATGTTTATATAAATGTTTATTAAAATTTAATCTATCGTTAAAATGAGCATTGCAATTTCTTTCTTTACAACAATAAGTTATGCATGTTTGTTTTTTATCTGTTGAATGCTGTCTAAAAATATGTTTCTTAAAATTGAGATATTTATTAAATTGTTGCCTACAATTTTTGAACAGACAAATTATTTTTAAATACGGCATGTCTTTATGAAAAATTTGGTGCTTATTGTACAAAAGTATAGATGAAAATACACAGTTGCACATTAAACATTTGAACATTATTAATCAAAAAATTGTATATCAAAGGAAGGAAAAAATTGGATTTATGAAGGAAATTTTAGATATATTCCAAAAGTAATAACACTGTAACATTTAATACATAGAATTATTAAAAACGAAAATAAAACTATCAAATATAAATATTTTATATATAGTATATGTTCATTAACTCAGAAAATAATTATATGTGTTGTGTTTTTATATTCTCTCTTATATAGTCATTATTTTGTATTGAATTATATTCAAGATATCTAAAAATTATTCAATTTTTTTGTATAAATTATTAATGATTTAGTAATATGTTTTAGTTACGAAAAAATAATACATTTACAATTATATTGAATTTAACTAATTACAAAACATTGAATATAAAAATATAAAAGCATATGCACATAAAATGTTTTATATATGAGTTGATATTGTGTGTGTGTATTATAATAATATTTGTCATATTTAGTGTCAAAATTCAATAAAAAAAAATCGATGAATTTTTTGCAACTTTTGCAATATAGATCTCAAAATAATTAAATAAATAAACTATCGAGCTTACCTTTTTTTTAAATTGAAACTTTTGAACAATAATAATATAATAGAGATTATTTTTTTCCTTCAGTCTTGTAGAAATGATATTGCAACGTATCACGTTCACATGCGCACCTATATATAACATCATAAATATATATCATTAATTATATACATATAATATTTTAGGATATACCTAATAACACTTGAGAAGGGCCCGTACCCTAAGGCCGAAACGTGTACAGAAACAATTTTTTATCGACAAGTCAGGTCGAACTATTAATAAACAAAACACTATGATTTTAGGTTACGTTAATTGTACAAAAAATAGCTGATCTAAACAATGCGATGGAATTAACGCGATTGCGACTAGATAAAAATTATACTAGTATGTAATATTTTTAGATTACATTTTTTGTTTCTATAGCCATGTATATATACTGTGTAAGAATTTAGCACATGCCATATAAAACATTTTTTCACATGCCATATGAAACATTTTTTCACAATATTTGTGCGCGAAATGAATGAATATCAAACAAGGAATCGCGAGTATATACATAAAAGACTTAAATTTAATATAAATATAAATATATTAAATAATTTCACTATTAAAGTCTATGTACAAAAGACCTACTATTTTTCCCTTTGCTGATTAACCTATTGTACGTGTTTCGAAGAAAATTAATAAAATATTATAGTTACCTTTCTTGTAGAAAGTTGAAACGTAGAAGGCAAGTAGACAAAAATGGATCTCTTCCTTTTCTTGTGCGGAGAGACACTCTAATACGCACTCGTAATATACACTCGTAAGACGTACTTGATATACGCATCACTGTTGATCAGTTAATAAGAACAGTAACATGTCGCGACGTGATTGCCAAAAAGCGGGAAATGCGACAACAGCGCTCCCCACTTCCACCTATGATCGCGTAATATAGCGCGCATGGCATACGGATATACCACACGATTTAGAATATTACGGTTGTATTTCATAATATTACAAAAATTTCGATAATTACATAAAATATTTAAAATATTACATTATTTCGTAAGTTTCCATGTAAAACAAGATATATTTACACAATAAAAGACAAATATACATAATTTTTGTGGAATTACATAATTTCTGTAAAATTACATGATTTTTTATATTTACCAGACTAGTCATGTAATTTTTACATCTATTATTTGTGTAAATTTACTGAATTTTTTTACAGTGTATCCTTGAAGTAGATTTAGAGTATCAAAAAATTTATATAAACTGATAAATAATGCTGTATTTGGTAAGATGATGGAAAATGTGCGTAATCGAATTGATGTAAAACTTATAACATATTGGGAAGGGAGATACGGTGTAGAGGCAATGATTGCAAAACCAAATTTTTATAGTAGAAGCATCTTTTCAAATAATTTAATTGCCGTAAAATTACGTAAATTTGAAGTAAAATTTTATAAACCAATCTATGTGTAGGCATGTGCATACTCGACATTTCTAAAACGTGTTTATACGAGTTTCATCACGAATACATGTCACCGCTGTATCCTGACAAATGCCGGATAATGTACACCGACACAGATAGTCTTATATATCACATTCAATGCGAAGACGTGTATGAGAATATGAAGCGCGATGTATGCAAATTTGATACGAGCGATTACGCTGCGGACAATGCGTACGGTATACCGCTAGTGAATAAAAAAGTACCAGGTCTAATGAAAGATGAAAACAACGGCTCGATAATGACTGAATTTGTAGGGTTTAGAACAAAAATGTACGCTTTGCGAGTGGATGGTAAGAAAGATACAAAAAAAGTCAAAAATGTCAAGAGTAACGTTATCGCGAGAACGATAACGTTTGACGATTATACGCAGTGCTTGAATGAAGAGATTAAAATGACGCGTCAACAATCTTGCATAAGATCCAAAGCTGCATAAGGTATACATCATTTGCGAGACAAATATTATGTAATTAATTAAGTGTGTTTGAGAATTAAATTCTTTTATTCAAAAGGTGACTTATCCTGTTGTGCCGCGCGATCCTCTCTCACGCAGCGCGTTTGTGAACAGTATACGTTTTACAAAAAAAAGTTTCAGACAAAAATTGTAGGAAAAAAATCTATTTACTAATCTTATCAATTTGACCTTAGACGGCGTTATACAATAATTTTATTAGTGTTTTGGAAAGCTCTCTAAATAAGCTACGAGAATATGTAATAAAAAATATAGGATTCCATCTAAGAAATTCAAGGTGATCTTATTCTAACCTTGGTAACGCAATCCAAGGTCAAACTGATAAGATCAATTAATAGATTTTTTACAACTTTTGTCTGAAACTTTTTTCTGTAAAACGTATACTTTTCGAGATTTTTCAGTGTTCCGTCCTTTTTGGGACACCCTGTATATGAATATATATACACTTATATATCGATTTATTTAACAATCTGTCTGTCTATCTATCGAACTATCTATTGATTTATCTATTTATCTATCTATCTATATGTCTGTCTATCTGTCTATCTATTTATTTATCTATCTATCGATCTATCTGTTTCTATCTCTCTGTCTATTTTCTCTCTTCTACATTGCATTCTTTCATACATGCACACGTATATAATAATTGTTTTAAAATAATCTACATTACCAAAATAAAAATAATTAAATTTATAATCTAAAAATATATAAAATTTTTTTATGAATATAAAGTTTTAGTGTATAATTTTTTGTAATAAATAAATGATTTATATAATTTATTCTCATCTAACTACTGCTCTGTTTTGATAATAATGTTTTGATAATAGTGTTATTATCTATTCAATCTCAAAAATACTCTTCAATCTTTAAAAATAAAATTTTATATAAATCATTTATTTATTACAAAAAATTATACACTAAAACTTTATATTTATAAACAATTTTTATATATTTTTAGATTATAAATTTAATTATTTTTATTCAATTATTTACTTTATAATCAATTATAAAAGATAGGCCTGTTTTTACACACACACACACACGCGCGCGCGCACGCACACGCACACGCACACACACACACACACATATAACTTGTTAGCTAAAATGTGGACAAAAAAATTTTTACACCCTAATCTACATACATACATATATATATATATATATATATATATATATATATATATATATACATATATGAGTGTGGCAAAAATTTTTTTTGTCCACATTCTAGCTAACAAGTTATATGTAAGTGTGTGTGTGCGTGTGTGTGTATGTGTATAATAAGCTTATCTATAATAATTATAATTGATTATAAAATAATCCTTTGTAATAAATAAATGATTTATATAAAGTATTTTGAAGATTGAATATAATAATACTATTATTATCAAAACAGAGCAGTAGTTAGATAAGACTAAATTATATAAATCATTTATATATTACAAAAAATTATCCACTTAAACTTTATAATCAATTATATTCATAAAAGATTTTTATATATTTTTAGATTATAAATTTAATTATTTTTATTTATGTAATGCAGATTATTTTAAAAAAATTATATATACGTGTGCATGTATGAAAGAATGCAATGTAGAAAAGAGAGAAGAGACAGAGAGACAGAAACAGGAACACAGAGAGACAGATAGATCGATAGATAGATAGATAGATAGGTTGATCGATAGGTAGATCGATAGTTCGATAGATAGACAGACAGATAGCTAAATAAATCGATAGGTATATATATGTAGCATTCATCATCCACACCTTTCATTTACACTCTACACTTTTATTACACCTTACACTTTTCACTGCACTTTTACACTTTTTACATCTTTATACATTTGTAATAACTTCAATTCATTAATATACATAATGTTTTTAAGAAAAATCAATATTTCCATAACAACACATTCATTCATTTATTTGTTACATATTAATTCTTTTTGTTCTTTCGCTTTATACTTTCAATGAATAAACATTACTTTTTCAAAGATCTGGTGAATTTATTTATAAGTCGCTACATTTTTGGTGACCCCGACGTGATATTAAAGCCGACGCATTTTAAAAGCTTATGCGGAATAAGTGCCAAGTGATCGTCGTATTTGAAGTCTGCGAAATATTATCATCGCTTGGAAGAATTGCTGGATATTCTGATTTTAAGAGATTCATTCTCCGGATCTTTGAAACATCAGAGGCGGATTAGTCCTTCACGGAAATTCTCAAATCATTTTATCGGATTCCTGGAACAAGAAGAAAATGCCAATCGATAGATCACCAGTTAGACCCTGTTCGGATACACAGATTGATATGGATTTGGCGAGCGGATCAAATCAGGTTGGATCAGAAAATATTAATATTTTACCTTCTCAAACTGGACATCAGGTGAGTGATCCTATGTTACAAATTCACTCAAATGAGTTTCGTTTATTAAAACTACCGACTTTCTGGCATAAACAACCTAAACTCTGGTTTGCTTCTATTGAAAGTGAGTTTACGGTTTATCGAATTCGATCAGATGATATTAAATATAGTTCTGTCATTCGTCATCTTGATGAACAAGCCTTAGTAAACATATCTGAAGTCATTGAAAATCCACCTGAAACAGATAAATATAATTATTTAAAGAAAATATTAATAAATCGCTTTACGGATTCAGAGGAAAAACGTTTGAGACAAATATTAGCTGGAATTGAACTTAATGATAAAAAGCCTTCGGAATTACTTCGAGAAATTCGTCATTTGTCTGGAGGATCTTTAGCAGATAGTGTTTTGCAAATGATTTGGCTTCAACGCTTACCACATAGAATTCAAACGACTTTAGCCGTAGGAGAGGATGTTCCTCTTGTTAAACTTGCGGAATCAGCCGATAAAATTGCTGATCGGGACGGCGGTTTGCAAGTCGCGGAAGTTTCCAATAATACAAGTAATAAATCTTCGGATTTCGCGGATTTGCTACGAAGAATCGAAGCTCTTGAAGTTTCTCGTCGTCGAGATCGTTCCAAAAGCCGGTCTAGAGAGAATAGAAGATTTAGATCGTTATCGCGTAACAAAGACAAATCAAATAAAGATATTAAAGATACATCAATTTGTGTTTTTACCATAAGAAGTTTGGTGATAAGGCTAAACGATGTACTTTATCTTGTTCTATGTCCAAAACATTCTTGGCTTCACAGGAAAACTAAAAACGCCGCTTAAGACTGAGGCTGCTTACGACGGTGTTTCTAACAATCGCCTCATTATTTTCGACAGACATTCAAATTTGAATTTTCTTGTCGATACGGGCGCTGATATATCGTTGTTACCTAAAAAGGTTTTATTGAAGCCGTGGCATACTAATTTAAAACTTTTTGCCGCAAATGGTACTCAAATTAATACTTACGGTTCTAAAACTTTAATTTTGAACCTCGGTTTAAGGAGAGAATTCAAATGGAAATTTTGTGTCGCGGATATTCAACGTCCTATTTTAGGCGCCGATTTCCTTTGTCATTTTAATCTCCTAATTGACATTAAAAACAAGAAATTGATTGATAATGTTACCGGTCTTATAAATACTGGAAAAATTCAAGAAGTTGCACATTTGTCAATTTTTATTACCACATCTCCTGATTCTGTGTACCACAAATTTTTAACCGAATTTCCAGGACTCACCCGTTTTTCTCCAATTTCCTCGGTAAAAACACATGGTGTTGAACATCATATCGTTACGGAAGGTTCTCCTAAATTTTCGACTCCCAGAAGACTTACTCCTGAGAAACTTAAATGTGCCAAGGAAGAATTCAAGTCTATGATGGAGCAAGGAATTTGCAGACCTTCAAGCAGCTCCTGGGCAGCCCCTCTACATATGGTACCTAAAAAGGAACAAAATTCTTGGAGACTGTGTGGTGATTATCGTGCACTCAATTCAGTGACTATCCCGGATCGTTATCCCTTACCTCATATTCAAGATTTTTCTTTTTCACTTTTTGGTAAGAATATCTTTTCTAAAATCGACTTAGTTAAAGCGTACTATCAAGTACCCGTCGCTAAAGAAGATATTCACAAAACAGCTGTCACTACTCCATTTGGGCTTTTTGAATTTGTCGTAATGCCTTCGGTTTACGAAACGCAGCCCAAACTTTTCAACGGCTCATGAACTCTTTACTTAATGATTTGAGTTTTGCCTTTTGTTATCTTGATGACATTCTTATTGCTTCTAAAGATGAGAAAGAACATATTGCTCACTTACGCATTATTTTTGATCGTCTTCAACAAGCTGGAATGACAATCAATGTCGCTAAATGTCTTTTCGGTCAAAGCGAGATTTCTTTTCTTGGTTACTTAGTTTCTAACCAAGGAGTTAAACCTACATCCGAAAAAGTGAAATCAATTATTGATTATCCTAAACCTAAGACACTTCATGAATTACGCAGATTCTTAGGAATTATCAATTATTATCGTCGCTGTCTCAAGGATGCTGCAAATCATCAAGCTCTGTTAACAGAATATTTAAAGGACAGTCGCAAGAGGGATAGAAGAATTATTACTTGGACTAAAGAAGCGGAATTAGCTTTCGAGTCATGTAAAGAAGAACTTTTACAAGTTACTACCCTTTCTCATCCTGCTCCTCATGCTCCTCTTATTTTAACTTGTGATGCTTCTGACTTTGCTGTTGGTGCATCACTTGAACAGTCTATTGACGACGATATCAAACCAATAGCATTTTTCTCAAAGAAACTAGACAAAGCTCAAAGAAATTATAGCACTTATGATAGAGAACTTCTTAGCATTTATTTGGCTATTAAACATTTCAGGCATTTTGTTGAAGGAAGACAATTGATTATCAGAACTGATCATAAACCTTTGATTTTTGCTTTCCGTCAGAAATTGGATAAAGCGTCACCAAGACAGATCAGACAATTGGACTTTATTGCTCAATTCTCTACAAATATTACCTATATTTCTGGAAAAATGAATTCAGTTGCTGATGCTGTCAAGAATTGAATCTATTTCAATGCCTATTATAGTTTCTTTAGAAGAACTTGCTAATTATCAGAAAAAAGATGAAAAACTTCAAGTTTTACTTTCTTCAAATTCTTCACTTCTGTAGAAGAAACTTATTCTTTCAGGATCAACCATACCTATTTATTGTGATTGCTCTTCGGAATTAATTCGTCCATATGTTCCTAAACTCTTACGCAAGAGAATTTTTGATGTTGTTCATGGACTCGCTCACCCCAGCGGCAGATTGACATCTAAACAATTACTACTGAAATTCATTTGGCCTTCTTTGAAGAAAGATGTGAAGGAATGGACTCGAACTTGTCTTCCATGTCAACGTGCGAAGATTTCAAGACACACCAAGAATTCTCCAATTAAGATTGCAATTCCTGATCAACGCTTTCAGCATGTGCATTTAGACATTGTTGGACCACTTCCTATTTGTCAAAATTACCGTTATTGTCTTACTATGATTGATCGTTTTTCCAGATGGCCTGAAGCTGTTCCTATTTCTGAGATTTCTGCTGAAACTATTTCTACAACATTTTATTCACATTGGGTAGCACGTTTTGGTTCTCCTATCAGCATTACAACAGAACAGATCAAGGTCCTCAGTTTGAAGCAGCTTTATTCAAAGCTTTAACAAACCTAATTGGATGCCAAAGGATTAGAACTTCTGCTTATCATCCTGCTTCAAATGGAATTCTGGAAAGATGGCATAGGACTTTGAAAGCAGCGATTATGTGCCACGAAACAACCAACTGGGTAGAATCTTTACCTTCAGTTCTTTTGGGATTACGTTTGTGTTTCAAAGAAGATTTAAAAGCTTCACCTGCAGAACTTCTTTATGGATCCACTCTTCGTATTCCTGGAGAATTTTTCATTGAAGAAGATTTTCCTGCAGATCCCGAAATCTTTCTTGAAAAACACAGGATTCATATGAGGAATATCAGATCATCTCCTACAAGTCATCATTGCAAAAGATCACCTTTTGTTCACAAGAATCTTTTTGATTGTACTCATGTTTGGATTCGAGAAGATACTGTTAGGAAGTCACTACAACCTCCTTATTCTGGCCCTTTTCCTTTCCTATTGAGAAACGTATCTCTGATCATTTATTTGCAGTTAATGTTTCAGGAAGAGTTGTCAATATTTCGACAGAACGTCTCAAGCCAGCCTTCATTCCTAGAACTTCAGATTCTACTGAACTTTCTACCAGATCTTCAGCTCCTGTTCCTGCTATTTCAACTTTTGTTCCTGCTATTTCAACTCCTGTTCCTGCTACTTCAGCTCCTGTTCCTGCTACTTCAGCTCCTGTTTCTGCTACTTCAAATCCTTCTTCTTCTTCTACTGTTGGAAAAGCTTTACGCACCTACCCACCAAAGAAGAAGAAAGTCCATTTCGCAACGAATATCGTCACTTGGGGGGGAGTACTGTAGCATTCATCATCCACACCTTTCATTTACACTCTACACTTTTATTACACCTTACACTTTTCACTGCACTTTTACACTTTTTACATCTTTATACATTTGTAATAACTTCAATTCATTAATATACATAATGTTTTTAAGAAAAAAAATCAATATTTCCATAACAACACATTCATTCATTTATTTGTTACATATTAATTCTTTTTGTTCTTTCGCTTTATACTTTCAATGAATAAACATTACTTTTTCAAAGATCTGGTGAATTTATTTATAAGTCGCTACATATATATATATATACATCATTTGCGAGACAAAAATTGTTCTAAGTTCACACGATGACAAGCGGTATATCGTATCTGAAACCACCGAAACATTGCCATGGGGACATTATAAAATATCATTGTAAATTTTTTATTATATTTATTGTATATTATTATTATTTTATATTGATTTTATAATATATATATATATATATATATATTAGACTGTTTAAAAAAAACATTTTTTTTTTTTCATGAATAAACATATTTCAAAAGTTTCTTTATTATTAAAAAATTTATTATTAAAAAATTTATAGATGGAGAAAATATTGAAAATTTCAAAAAATCATCTTTATTTTTAGAATGATCTCAAGAATACAAAGTTTCACTGTAGACATCAGTTGCAGGACACCCTGTATATACATACATACATAATACATATATATATATATATATATTAGACTGTTTAAAAAAAAAACATATTTTTTTTTGAAAATCTCTCCTCCAATTTTAAAGTCGACCAGACTGGCAATAATTTATTTAAAAAATTATTAGTTAAATTACAACGTTTCGGCTGTCATTGCAGCCCTTTTCAAGTAATCTATGAACAATTATATACATATAAATATACTCTTAATGCGCTTAATCATACAAATAATTATAAATTTACAAAAATATATATGTTTACATACCAGATTAATACAATAAATCAAATTTACAGCAAACCCCCGACAAAATTAACCATTGTTTTGATGAACAATGTATAACTGACAGAAGTGAGCACGAAGAAAAATAGATGTTGACTGTTAGCAGGAAACTTAGTCACTAACGCGTTGAGAAAATAATAGAAAACCAGAGTACTGTGTCTTTCGCAATTTTTAAAACGTCAATACAAAGTCAAATAAATAAATAAATAAATAAATAAATATGTAACATATGACAATATAATATATTAAATAGCTTCAAGAACGCGATCATAAATCCCACTGAAATTCTCCGTATCTTTTTGTAAATTAATGCTCTTTCTTTGGTATTTTATATAGAACATTTCTGCTATTTCTCTTTTTCTTGTTTGTTTTTCTTGATGCAGAATCACAGGAGAATCCCAGCGGAACTCATGATCGTTGCAAGTCCGATGCAAACTAACAACTGAGTGTGATGTCGTGTCTTTTTTGATGTTATTTTTATGTTCCTTAATACGTGTTTCTAAATGTCGCTTTGTTTGTCCAATATATGTAGAGTCACAATTCGCACATTCGATCTTATAAACGACATCGGTTCTTTTTAAGTTGTCAATACTATCTTTTCCTCTTTTTATCAATGTGTCTAATTTTTTAGGAACGGTATATAATACACCGATTCCATTTTTGTTTATGCAACGAGTAATATTTTTGCTCAAATCTCTAATATACGGCAACACTATAGCATTTCGTGTATCAAATTTATCTCGATTAGACGCACCAAAATTACCGCCAAATTTAATCGCCCTAAGTCTCCTGTTAATAATTTTGTTTATGACTGTTGACGGGTAACAGTTGTTACGAAGAATTCGTTTGACTAAGATGATGTTTTTTTCGTGAAACATAGGGTCCGCGAGTAAAATAGCCCTGTCCACGAGGCTTGTAATCACACTAATTTTATAACGCATCTGTCAGTTATACATTGTTCATCAAAACAATGGTTAATTTTGTCGGGGGTTTGCTGTAAATTTGATTTATTGTATTAATCTGGTATGTAAACATATATATTTTTGTAAATTTATAATTATTTGTATGATTAAGCGCATTAAGAGTATATTTATATGTATATAATTGTTCATAGATTACTTGAAAAGGGCTGCAATGACAGCCGAAACGTTGTAATTTAACTAATAATTTTTTAAATAAATTATTGCCAGTCTGGTCGACTTTAAAATTAGAGGAGAGATTTTCATTATTTATTACTGGCGACTCTTAAGGATTATCATTTAATATATATAATGTTTCATATATAACTTGACATGAGATTATACATGAACTTCATAATTTATATATAAATAAATTTAATTATATATAAAATGAACATATTTTACATATAGTTATGTATAATTATATAATTATTTAGATATAATTATGTATAAAAAATTTTTCCCGGGTTGAACCCTGCAATTTTTATATTTTATTTATAAGACCACTATTTCTTGAACATAATTGACCGTTGCCGGACTTTTGAACCACCTTGTATATATATATATATATATGGTAGATTGTATATTTCCTTTGAAAAATACATGAAAATATGCATATATCATCAAAATATATAAAAGAGCAATATTAAAATTGTGTTCAACTATGTCATAAAGAGACACATTTATATATGTATGTTTTATTGTCATTGACACGCTTAGATGCGTGTGCGAGATAATTTGACAGTAAAAATATATTATGTTGTCTGATTTCAATATGTTGGACACACTAAAATGGCTTTTTGACATATATATATATTACTGTCGATAATAGCGGAACTAAAATTGTCGATAATTACCGACAATTTTAGTTCCTCTCAAATGAGGGCGCTAACCCGTCGGAGCTCGGCCAACGCTCCGGCATCCCCTTAATAATGATGTCGAAAAATTACCGAATAATATTGAGTGCAATAATAATGAAAATAATATATCGTTAACCTCAAAATTAGCTGTATGGGCTGTAAAAGATAATATAACGTTATCGGCGTTAGGAAATTTACTTCCTATAATACGAGAAATACCGGGATGTAGCAATATTTCAAAAGATGCAAGAACAGTACTAAAAACACCTAGTAAAATAATTGTAACACCTTTAGGTTCCGAGACATATTTTTATTTTGGTATAGAAAAAACGATAAATTTATTTTGTATAAATCATAAAATCAACTTAGAACGAGGTGAAGAGTTTTTATTAGCTGTCAATACTGATGGTTTACTGTTAAGCAAAAGTTCGAATAGTTTGTTTTGGCCTATTTTATGCTCAATCAAATCAATAAAAGTTCTTATAAACCACATATTTTTAGTTGCTTTATTTCATGGTTCGGAAAAACCAAAATCTGCTAATGATTTTTTTAAAGATTTTGTAAATGAATGTATTCAAATTAATTAATGAAAAGCTCGTATAAATTAACAAAATTAAACAAACCAAATATAGTAGGCCAACTGAACGAGCAAATAAATAAGATGTAAAAATTTATTAATAGTTAAATAATTAAATTATCATTCCGTTACAGAAACAATATAAATCGTAAACGTTTCGACTGCACTACAGTCTTTTTCAATACATAAAAGTTAAATATTAAAATACAAAGTTAAATGTTAAAAATACAAAGTTAGTTAAATGTTAAAATATAAAATTAAAACGATTCTTCGCTGTTGACCAATAGATGTGCAAGACGATTGGTCTGAGATGCCAAGTTATACGACATTTAATCATGCTGCGGAAATATTACGCGAATTAAATCAATGTCAGAGAAAATTAAAAAATCTTTCAACTTACATTATCGTTTTAACAAGTCCTTCTTCCCGATATTTCAAGTGTGTGTTGCGAAGTCTGAATAACAAATGTCAAAGTAGAGAGCGTGATGTATTTATTTATTGCCAATGTTTTTTCTAAACTATGATTCAGCAAAGTTTTTTGAGTATGTCGAAATAACTACTGTCTAACAATTCGGTGTCTTTATTTAAATTAATTCCATTTTTCTGTTCTTTAATGTGGATCATTTCAGATATTAGCCTTTTATGGTAATTCTTTTCATGATCCATAATTTTAGTGTTGTCCCAGTCAAATGTATGTTGTTCGTTTAGAATGTGACAACCGAATGTTTAGCAGAGTCTAATTTAATATTATTTTTATGTTCTTTAAGTCTCGTTCCTAACTGTCTTTTTGTCTGTCCGACATATGTGGCGTCACAATCGTTGCAATTCAATCTATAAATAACATTAAAGAATCTTATGTTTACGTTAGGCCTGAATAAATTTTTTTCCGTTTTATTAACATATTAAATCTAAAACGACTATCTAATTGGTTCTTGAGCTTATGTTATGTATTATGGCTATGTTTTATGGAAACCGTGTGCTATGGGCCTAAAGACGATCTTAAACATAAGATCGTCTTAAGTCCGAATTTAAATACAGAGTCCAAATTAATGTACATTTGATTAATTGATTTAATAACAAAATATTATAAGATTTTTATCTTATGATGCAGAATACATACCTATACATAACATACATATAATATACATACATAATACAATATCGTGCCTTTAAGTATGTAATAGCGAATTCAGTTGTATGCACTAGTGCGCACTGAGTGCATATAAAGGTTATTGCACACAATTTTACAATGACATGAGTAATTGAAAAAAGTAAAATAATTAATATAGTAAGAGGTATTACTCACTAATCAACACTAAGTAACAATAAAATAACATTGATGTTATAATTTCCTACTTAACAATGTAACTGATGCATTACAAGGCATGTTATATTACATATAATGTAATGGCATGTTAGTAATTATGGTGTGGTGCGGCATTGTAAATGGTTATTTGATTGGACCTTATTTTTTAAAGAGAACGTTGATAGACACAGTTACTTATCGTTGCTAAGAGATCACTTACCAGGCTTATTAGAAGATGTTGACTTAGCAACAAGAGCAAGAATGTGACTTCAACAAGATGGTGCTGCACCGCATTATGCACTCATTGTACGTGCCTTTTTAAATGCCAGTTACAATGACAGATGGATTGGACGAAGGGGTCCAGTTGAATGGCCTCCTTGCTCACCAGATCTGACGTCGCCTGATTTCTTTTTATGGGGATACTTGAAAAATGTTGTTTTTGCTGAACGACCAACCACAAGAGATGATTTTATGGACCGCATTCGTAGAGCTTGTGCAGCCATTCCTAGAGCTACCCTGCTTAGAACTGTGGATAGTTTTCAAAACAGATTGCAGTTATGCCTCGAAGCCAACAGAGGTAATTTTGAACAATTACTCCGTGGGTAATTCATTTAAATTACAGTGTCAGTGAGAGGCAAGGGGACTCACGATAACCAAGCACCCCGACGTGAGAGGCAAGGGGACTCACGATAATCAAGCACCCCGACGTGAGAGGCAAGGGGACCCACGATAATCAAGCACCCCGACGTGAGAGGCAAAGGGACTCACGATAATCAAGCACCCCGACGTGAGAGGCAAGGGGATTCACGATAATCAAGCACCCTAAAGGAAACAGAACTTACTACGTCCACGTCGATGTTTCCGGGTAACGCTAAAAGTAAGATGAAAGTGTTTTTGACCTTAATATGACCTTCAAAAGGTCAGGTCAAAAAACTAAAACATCTCTATGCTCATGTAAAAAGTGCCATTGTTTAAGAGTCCATTGTTAAGAAACGGGTTCTGCGATCAAAAATAGGGTTTACTAATAAAAAAATGCGTTATGAGCCTTAAACAACCTTGAAAATTGACCTCAAGGTCAAGCTAGTCAAAGTGATTTACACTTTTACAATTCATTGACTTTGTTTAAGCATTAAGCACATTTGTGTTACCCAGAAAACCACGTCATTTCAGAAAAAGTACACCAGATCGTTTTTCATGCATTTCACCTTTATTTTTGATCTTTCCAAGGTCGCAAAAACAATTTTTTTATAAGACAAATTTGATGTAAAATTTTCCGCTTTTTTGAAATCCGCAGTCAAAAATAGGGTATCCCATTTAAAAAAACCATCGTGACCTTGAAATAACCTTCAAAATTGACTTCAAGGTCAAAACCAATGGTACAATTGAATGACCCCCTCTGTCCTGGTCAACTTTTATCTAAACCATTTTTTTGTAGATACCGTAATTTGGAATATATTCGGGTCCATAGACTAAAATGACTTATCCTGTATAATAAGCATGATAATTTTTACTCAAAACCGTATTTATCATCTTTATTTAATGTTCAATATATAAAGAAAGAAAATAACTCACTTGAAGTATGAAATATTGACTTCGTCAAAAGAAAATTAGTAGTGTTACCTTACAAAAACAAGCTTGTTTCATTTCCATTGTTACATATGTAAATTACTGTTAATTGAATTTATTAAAAAATGTATAATTTTTATTGTCAAAATTTATAATATTCTTTTCTTCATATAATATATAAATATTATTAATCATAAAAATTGTTTTTTGTATTACAAATAATTCAAAGTATGAGATTAGCTGAATCTTATAAACTTGATATTTTATCTTCTGTAAATTTATGTTTCTTTTGTTACAAAATATTCAACAACAATATAATGACAAGATGACCTGGCTCGTTGTAAAATTTGATGATGAAGAAACAGTAGAAGCTGTTCCGAATACATGGTATAAAAATTCACAAT
Source organism: Nylanderia fulva (assembly GCF_048542155.1). Classification (NCBI taxonomy): domain Eukaryota; kingdom Metazoa; phylum Arthropoda; class Insecta; order Hymenoptera; family Formicidae; genus Nylanderia; species Nylanderia fulva. Next base: position 38,870 of record NW_028190432.1, on the reverse strand, counting down.
GTTATTGGCCACCTGAAGGCACTGTACAACATGTCATAATAGATCTAATAAAGAAGAAACATCTTCCTACGACAGATTGGATGCTTTATAGAGCGAGTAGTTTAGATACTTATGGTAAAGTATACATATAAATTGTCTCACACGCACGCACGCACGCACGCACACTATATTGTGTATTTGTGTAACAAATATATATTTTATAAATCTATTGTATATATTTATATATGTATAGCAATTATATTACATAAGTAATAGTCATATCTATATTATTTATTAAGATAATTTACTTTTTAATTAAAAATACAACTACGTATTTATTTTTCACTTCTTTAATCAAATTTTAATTGACTTATATATTTATATATTTAGTTGTTACTTTAATTTTAATTAATACTAATTTAAATAATTATTATTTTGAAGACACTTATAAAAAAGCGCATCAAAAGGCAAACAAAGCCTGTTAAGAAATAATGCCAGTCGTTGCAAATTAGAACCGGCAGCTTTACAGAGCGCATGAGCACCTCTACTTTTGTTTCCTGAATCTCTCAACGAGTAGCGCTGTTAGCGCTTCTTCTCGCGCTCGAGGGCTCTCCTTTGTCGAGTCGAGTCATGTCGAGTCGAGAGAAAGGATTGGTGGCCATCTTGATTGATGCGCATCGAGTGTGTTTGTTCGCACATTTTGTTTTCACGGTGTTTCCCTCAATGAGACCATTCTCAGGATCAGTGCATTATTAAGGGGATGCCGGAGGTCTACTTTTACCAGCCGAACTTATATTTTTCCAACACCAAGAAGTTTTTATTGCGTTAATAGAATAACAAATGCTTTTCCACGATTAAAGTTAATACAATAATAAAGTACGCAGCTGTCTCAATTTGTGATAAAAAGACAAAAAATTTTTAAATACGAGTTTTTTTTCTAGCTTCTCGCGTCACGTCATAACAATATTTGCTTGTATAAAAGTTTTACAATTTATACGTACAAAATAAGACCGCTTCGTCCGAAAGATTGCATAAAGGAATATTAGTAAGCTTGCAGAAATAAGTTTAGAAGTCTAATAAAAAAGATCTTGGTGTTGGAATATTTCATTCACATGTGTATGTGCGAAATGACATTTGGGAATAATACAGAGCAGAAAATTAGTTGCGCGATGTCGCGATAGATGGAGCTGCAATCGTGCAGTTAGACAAGGACAGACAGTCATATTATCTTCGTCTCTCTCATGCTGTCCTGTCTTCTGACCACGGTGTGTATACGACCGTGCTTCTGACACTCTCTCTCTCTCTCTTTCTCTCTCTCTCTCTTTCAAATTGCTTGTTCATAATTGTATGCGAGTGATTTGAGAGAGAGAAAATATGCTTTCTAAAAGAATGTAAATATAAATTCTAAAAGTATGTAAAAATAAATATCTAAAAGTATGTAAATAAAATAAATGTAAAAAACGGAAACTAATATATACAGAAAGTGTCGGTTCGATTTTCCTCGGCCAGTTACTGAGAATTTCGTTTTAAGAGACGTTATCACTTTGATAGTCGGTAGAAAAAATTTACGCAGTAAGAGCAGATTGTACGATCTTCCTCGCAAGGAGTCGGAAAGGTTTATAAATGATTATAATCCGGCTATAAATTAGCCTGGGAGGGAAATATGGACATACAATTTATTAGAGAAAAATCAGAGTTTTTAAACTCATATTTAACAAAATACACGACAAAGTCGGAAAAATGCAATACAGACTTTGAAGTGATAGATTCGAATAAGTCCTTGGCATCGAAACTGTGGAATTTTGCAATGCATTCATTAAATAACAGAGAATGCGGTGCTTTAGAAGCTGCGGATACACTATTAGGGAATCCCTTGTACGGTACGGATAATGATACCATGGTCAAATGGATCGATGTTAATGAGGTGAGAAATAGAAAAGTTAAAACATTTAATGAAATTTAAGCTCTCGATGAAAATTCTACGAATGTTTACTGTTCGTCACTCATCGATGATTACTATCCAAATAGACCTCAGGAATTAGAATCATTGAATTTGTACGATTTTGCCAGATTCTGGGAAATTACGAAACAGATGTCAAATAATGACGAAGTCAAGTGTTACAAACTGGCATCGGGTTTATTTTTAAAAAAACGAAAAAAGGGTTATTTAATTAACCATTATCGATTTAATATAAAAACTGAGCCCGAAAAATACTTTTACTCGCTGCTTCTTCTGTTCAAACCATGGAGAGATTTGAGTGAACTCAAAGGTACATTCGAGACTTACACGGATGCCTTTAAGAATTCAGAGTCTGTTTTAACGAAGGCAATGAAATATCACGAAAGGCTCGAAGAAATACAGAAAGCTTTTGAGAACGTTGCTGAATTAATCGAGAAGCGCGAAAATGATCTGAAAACAGCAGACAGAGACAAATCCGATGACGATGAACTGGATTGTAATCCGATAGAAGCTGACGACGTGATGAAAGATCTGGAAGATTTTGGTAAGATTGACGACCCGATTGATTTATCGCAAATGATGTCGCAATTGAACAAAGACCAGAAAAGAGTCTTTGATGGAGTATGCAAAGTTTTACAAGATAAAAATCAGATTCTGCGACTGTACGTAAGTGGCGAGGGTGGTGCAGGGAAAAGTTTTCTAATTGAAAACGATTAAACATTGGATCAGAATAAATTTGGAAAAAACGACTGCCATATCTGCTCCCACGGGTATCGCAGCATTCAATATCGATGGCTTGACAATCCATAGAATGTTTCAACTACCGGTTAGTCATGAATCTACACCAAAATATACGCAATTGTCAGACATGGTCTTGAAAACTTTGAGAGACAAATTAAAGAATGTCGAATTATTTATAATCGAAGGAATTACATGTAACAATGCAATGATGGATTTAGTAACGACTGTATTCAGTGATGGTCAAGCCTATGTAGGTTTGTCACGAGAAAGTAAATTGGAAGGCCTACATTTGATAAATTTCAATCCAGCATCAGTTAAAGCAAACTCGAGAGCCATTGTAGAATATAATCGACTGAGATCTATATTCAAATCTGAACTGCCACAAATCAATCCGTCCGAGAAAAAGGTTGTGAAAATGTACGATCGTCGATGGAATATCCCTAATATCATTGATGATATGCAGAATTATGATTGTGAGGAACCAGAAAGTATAGTTACATGGAAAATATATGGCCTTTGTAATAACGATGCTGTTTCGTGTTACGCTAATGTAATATTACAATGTGCGTTTCATTGCGTACGTATTAGGCAACAAATACTGGAAAGTAAAGCATCGAATGCATTGATTGATGCTATCTGCGCGTATGGTGAACGTAAATATTGCAACATTCAAGCGGTTAGAAGATCTGTCGGAAAACGCTTCGAAGAACGAACACAACAAGATGTTTCGGAATTTTTTACGGCTCTAATGTCGACGTATTCCGACATCAATGATGTATTAAAACGTAACATGTTGCTCGAATGTCAAATGTAATTACAATGTAACTAAGCTGGAAAGCAGTAGTTTGTTAATATTACCTATACATTCGACATTAAAAAGGAAAAAAGTGTCACTCTACAAAGTTTGATTAATGTAGAATTTTCTAAATGGGAAACGATAAACGGCAATTGTAACGAATGTAAGGGCACCGTGTTGAAAAAGAAAACCGTAATCGAATCAACTTTATCCGTCGTAGTAATACAGCTCAATTTATATACTTTTGTAAACGGTGCTTCTAAAAAAATTATCAACAATCGGATTACCGCCGTGCCGACGAGTAATATCACGATTAATAAAAAAAGTACAAGCTAATAAGCGCTATATTTCACGAAGGTGAAGAAATGAATCGTGGTCACTACACGTGTATGTTGAGAGCTGACACAAAATCGGAATGGTATTACTCTAATGATATGGAAGTGTTCAAGAAAAAATGGCCCAAAGGAGCACAAGGGGCATACATATTGTTCTTAGAACAGATTAAATAATGGCGCTGTATAAAGGCTGCCGTAAACGCTACATTAAAACATCAACTGTTCTAGCGCTGTATAAAAGTTGCCGTAAGCGCCAAAATAAAATATCGGCTGCTCTGGCGCTTTATAAAAGCTGCTGTAAGCGCTGCATTAAAACGAGTGCAATAAGTTTCTAATTTGACCTAGGCTTCATGACATTTCAAAAAGTATCATCAAGAAAAAAATTATCCGACAGAAATATGTATGTCGTGTTAAAATCGGAGAGACGAAGAAAAATATATGGTTGCGTTCTCACAAGAATGGGCGATGGAGGGGCCCATTCTTTATTTTCAATATTCATACAAGAATATAAATTCATTCTGTTGCAATTGAAATAAATGTGCAATGTATCGTTATTACAATTATACAAACATTTACATATATGATTAAATAAAATATATATGTATACTATAATATAATTATATATTTTATATATGTACATATATACCATATATTTCAATTATTTTGAACTGTATTGCATAAATTGTTACTTATACAAAGTTATGTGATAAGAATCAAAAATACATATATTTGTGATACTTGAATTACTAGAAAGCTGCTCTATATATCTGTACATTTAAAAAGTAAGTGATATCCTAAAAAAATCATAAAAATGAAAAGGTCAGGCCATGTTCAAAAGAAGGTACTCAAAAATTTAAACCTTTCAAAATTTAAACGATCTAATAATAAATTATCACGAAAAGTAACTGATATGTTATTCAAGGTGCCAGTTCAAAGTGAACATACGTAAAGTGTATATTATCTAAATTTAGTAATAATATATTACCATGAAAAGTAACTGTGATATTTTATTCAAGGTGCAAGTTCACATTGAATATACATACATATAAGTAAAACTGATTACAATTTGATTCTAGAAAATAAGTGCGATATGTTATTCTTAGTGCACAAAATATAATAGTCGTTTATAGAGATTTGATTTGAAATTCATACTAGCCCGTACAATGAAAAATAATTGCTCGTAATTCCAGAGTACCAATTTGTTAATGACTCAGAAAAATAACATTTTTTATCATAATTATCATTCGAAATTTTACTAAAGAAAAATTGGAGGTTTTTAATTTATACAATTTTCACAACTCTTATTTCAATTATTTATTCTACCCATCGAAAGTTTTTTGAGAGCAGGCCGCCATGTTATTTTTCTGAGTCATTAACAAATTGGTACTCTGGAATTACGAGCAATTATTTTTCATTGTACGGGCTAGTATGAATTTCAAATCAAATCTCTATAAACGACTACCATTACCGGTTACCGGACTACCATTACATAACGACGACCATTACCGGTTTGGGGTGGTGTCTGGCGATCTCTCGTTCTAGGATATCCAGTCTCCCGCCGAATTCATTATTTTTTAGGCTCGGCGGGAGATAGACTCCTATCACAACAATGCCTCCAGGAAGCCGCCACGAATCCCCTCCCCGCCTTGATGAGGTTTAGGGGAGGGGAGTCGGGCATATTTCTTCTCACTATTGCCGCGGTGCCCTCGGTGCTTTGTACCCAATTGGGCCTATTTGGCACCTTGTAGGGCTCCGCGACAATTCCTAGGCCACAGGATCTCTCCGCCATAGTGTGGACGAAGAGATCCTGGGCGTCCTTCGCGTGGTTCAGGTTGGCCTGGATTATTTTAGTCCAAGCCATCCCGAACCACTTTTTCTTCCTCATGCTCTGAAGCTATCTCCATTGCATTAGTGTCCGTCCTTGTCCTTCTGGTGCTTCTAAGAACCCTCTGTTCTTTGGGGGGCTCCTCTGAGCCCCTTAGGTTTTCTCCTCTCCTGACCTTGTCAGCCTGCTGAGGGGAATTCCTTTTTTGCCCTTTTGCACCGGCGCGCATGCCTTACCTCCCGTCCGGTGATTGGCAGGGAGGTTTTTGCTACTGCAGACTGCGCAGTGCGCCGGTGCGTCACAATTTTGGGCCATGTGCCCCGCCTGACCACAGCGATAACAAGTATCGCTGCGGTCTATCTTATTAGGGCATCAGGCCCTAACGTGTCCCCCCTCCAAGCATTTGTAGCATTGGAGGGGGCGCGCCTTCAACAACTCTATACGGGTTCGTGCCCAGCCTATCTTTATTTGGCCTTTTTTGGCCAAGGTGTTAGCCGCTGGGATTGGGCAACGAACCCAGACTATTCCCATACCGTTGGGGGTCTTCTTAATGTTGCCCACATTCACCTCCTCCCATTCGCAGCCTCCTTCATTGGCTATTGCGTTCTTCACGTCAGCGGGGGTCACCGAGTCATCTAATCCTTTTATTCGGATTTCCGCCGACTTAGTAGGGCGCTGTACCCTGACCCCCTCTCTGCCCGCTAGGGCTGCCTTCAGTCTCCTTGCCAGACTGTCGGCTAGTTCCTGGCTTCTTGCCCCCGGCACCTTATACATAAGGGCTCCTGTGATTGCCCTTTTGATATTGACACCCTCTTTGATGCCAATATCCTCGAGGTCTATCTTTTGACGCGCCTCCCGCATTACGCTTTCGTACTGACCGGGAGGGCACGTTACTGTGATCGCCGCCGTTTTGGGCTCTCTCCTTTTTCGGGGGAGTTGCTGCCTGGGTGTTGGTGTTGGCGGCGGCTTGAGCGGTGTTTCCTTCTCGTTAGGATTGGGGTTTTGACTTTTCTTTCCCTTTCCCTTTTTCTTCACTACCTCTGTCCATTTCTGGTCTTCTCGAGGTGCTTCGGTATCCTGTCTGGGTGCTTTCTGTTATTGTCCCTTGTTGTTTTTAGGGACAACCAGTGCCGTTCCATTCCTTACCTTGGCCAGCCTGGCCGGGGGGTTGAGGGTCGTTACAGACTTGATGATGGGTTTGGCCTTTTGTTTTGACTCTTTCGCCCCTTTCGTGTTTTCTGCAGGGGATGGTGTCTTGGCTGCCACTTTCCCCTCTTTCAGGGTTTGTCGCCTGGCCCTCTCCTGTTCCATTCTTTTTTTTCTTTCCTCCTCTTTCTTCTGCGCATAGATGGGGACTGTGTTCCCCAGGCGCTTGTCCATTTCTCTAGTTATTACTCCCTCTATGAGGGCTATGAGATTTTCTTGTCTCCTTCTTTCCTCGTTGTCGCTGTCCTCCTTTGCCTGAGGTCTGTGAGCAATCGGTATTTTGCTCTGTTTCTCCGGCAATTTCACCTCCTTTGGCGCCTCCCACCTCCTTCTGCTCTTATTTGATCCTAGAGGTGGGAAATCCTCTTTCCTGAAGATGGGTGTTTCCTCCACCACTTCCATCTTTTCCATTATTTCCTCCCTTTGGGTCGGCGAGAATCCCCCACTTGTCCGTGGAAGCGGAGTTTCCGGGGCCACTTCGTATGTGGCCCCTGAGGCTTCCCCACTCTCAAGTGAAAGTGGGTTTTCGGCGGTCCATTTCTCCTTCCTGGTAGTCCTTTAACTTCTCCGGAGCGTTTTTGTGTCTTTCGTTTCCTCCTCTTGGTTTGCGTTGTACCAGGCAGCTGTGGCCTTGCTCTTGGGCATCTGTAATTTTTGGACCGTCTTCCTCAGATGCTCATTTTCCACCCTTAGGGCGCGTATTTGCTTTCGGAGCTCCTGGAGCTGACTATCAATTGATTCAGCTCTGGGGTTCTGCGCCTTAAGCGCCAGCACGATCGCCGCTGCGCACAAGTCTGCTGCCGATTCTTTGGCATGCCTGGCAACCGTGCCCTTTAGGTTTCCCGATTTCACCGCCACCTTATATATTCCCATTGTTTTTTCCGAGACCATTGCCTCGAGGTCCGCTATAGGAGCTTGTTGGTATTCCTCCGTTTTCTCCGCAATCCTATCCAGTGTAACGTCCAGACAAATTTCAAAATTTCAATCTTTTTCAAAAATTAATTCTTTAACATATTAGTCATGACAATCGCTAACCTACATGAAAGACCGGTATTAACAAATATTTAGTTTCGCATATAATCGCTCATAAGTTAAAAACATGATTTCGGCCCGCCCCTCACCCCCCCCCTCATTGCCCCTGAGTTAGAACCCCCATAGTATACCTACTATTAGAAATTCGTTCCTGATGCAAGTTACCTATCAATTTACATATAACCACGAAATGTAAATGTAAATTGATAAATTTTACCTGTCTATCATGATTATTAAACTCTAACTATAAAATAACAATAGAAGTTACAATTAAGCTTATCTACCATTTACATGCAAATATGAATATAAATTAAAGCAAATAAGATTATTTTAATCTATAACAAAATTTACAAAGTAATGCATAAGAATTTAAATCGCAAAAGGAGTCGACATATTCTAAAGAATAATACCTAAAATATATAGATATCTATCGTTCGTAAAGTAGTAATTAGGTATGAAGCCCGCTTTATTATGTGAACTCGGCTTTACTCTCAAGAAGCATCTAAAAGATTCTAGAAGTTTCTAGAAAGACGGTTGAGAACCGTTACATTCCTGAAGCATGACGCAAAGCATGATGCAACGCTGAAACACGTTGCAACCTGCAAGGCCCGTTGCAAGCCGCGTAGCGGTGAGTCACCAAAGAAGCACCGCTATCGCTACCAAGAAGAAGATAAGATAAGTCGGAGCGCATAGCCAACAAAGGCATACCGCTATCGCTACCGAGAATAGGATAAGGAAAGTCGGAGCGCCCGGCGATGAGTCATCAAAGGAACGCCGCTATCGCTACTAAGAAGCCATCTCTCCGGGACTTAACCGTCGCAATCTCTACCAGGAACAGATTGTGTCCGGTACTTCCCCGGCATACCTCTCTTGCCATTGGCTAAGCCGCATCGCCCGATGGGAGGAGCGAGCCACATTTTACGGTATATAAACCCTGCACCCGGCACGGAACGGCAGTGATCCGCCGAAAGTTGTTCCAGTCAATCAGTTCTAATCCAGCAATCAACCAGCTATTACTACGGAGGTCCTGAAGACAACGAGACATAGCCGCCACTTTGGTGAGACATAGCCGCCATTTTGGACCGAGGTACCGAGGCTCCTCAGATCTTCAGACTCAGAGGGAAGAACACAGTAGCAAAGTGTACCATAGCAAGGCACATTAGACATTGTCTAACCTTGTGAGTATTTAAGCCAGTTCACATATCCCTAAATAGTAAAGCGCGACGGGCACTCATTATATTTAATCATTATATTTAATTATCCAATATTAACTCAATCTTACATTACATTTCGAACTCTGAATTTTGAACATAGACATAAGCCATATATTACTCTGCGTTTCCGATGTTATTTCAATCTACGATTTGCATCTGCACACGTCTGCGTTACAATCGTCGATCTATTCAATATTTTATCCAATACTATTCAATACTATTTAATCAATTTCGCATACTTATTTGATCTATTATAATAAATATACTTATGTATTTTATTGTATTACTGCTTACTTATATATGTATGTAACCCTGTATCCTACCACATATTAGCGAATTGAATGCCGCTAATTCTTCTGTACACATTAGAAACTATATCCTGTCAGAAGGTACATTCGCAAGTCATCTCTGAGGTGCACGTTTAGTAAAGTGAACGTCGCATTAGCCTATTAAGACAAGGACCAGAGAACCCGGCCTAGCCGGATGAACACCTATCTCTCTATCTCTTTTACGCTTTTATTACCTTGCATTTTCCAATAGTTGCGAATACTTTACTAAACCGAATGACAGAGGTCTTGATAATTACTAAGAATTATTACTTCAATATTTAAAACTTAAATCTTTGATGCTTGAAAGTACAAGTATTAATATTCTTGATATAGACATTAATACACGTATTAAGATTCCTTTCCTATTCCACATTATTACCAATTCTCTTTCAGTATCGTTTAATTACAGTTATAATTGACACAACGCTTAATTAACAGGTGAAGGGCATTCTCGCACAGATTAACCTTTCATCTCGTCTCTAACTCTTTACGCGTAAATCACGACTTAAACGTGAGTCACACTCAATTACCTTTGATTATTTATCTTAGTTCTATAAAACATTATTCATATAAATTTATTTAACCATTAGATGGTCTCTCCCTTCCGAAGGAAGAATCAAATTGATCGTGACGAGCAACGTCTCCATAGACTACGCGAACGTAGAACAAGAAGACCCTTAAATCTTAATGTCCAAATTTATCCAACACGAATAGTCGTACGATCCCCTTCTACAGACGTTTACTCGCCAATTAACAATATCCCCCCTTACATTGATTATTCTCATCCGCAATTTCCGGAGCCTTCACCGTTAGAATCAAATACGTTAATAACGAACCCTAATCATCAATTCTTACCCGATCCTGAATATTATATCCTGGATCAAAACCAACCAATTACATCGCCAGAGTACGATTCCACTTTACAATTTAATCACGAACAAAACTTTAATATTCTTCATTTTAAGAAATTTGAACAAGAAGAAAAATGGAGGGGCGGTCGGTAACCGGGAAATTTTAGAACAATAGCTAACCCCAAATTTAAACCCTTTTGGGAAAAATTTCAGAACAAGTAACCGTTATAGAGATAAAAGGGCGAAAATTCAACAATATGCAGGAACATTATGATAAAATAGAAAAAACAAAAAACCCCCCCCTCCTTTACAACTAAATTTTCTATTCTTGGAAAGAGTATAGACACAATCCTAAAATTTATGGACATAAAAGTCTGTCCTCCTTTCACGAAAATTTTCGAAAAGAGACTTCAATAATTCCCGGATATCAGAAAACTTTAGTTCAAATAAACTAAAAATTTAAAGGGCATGGTACGCCGCGATCGAGGGAGTTTAATTTAATAGCTACGAGATTAACACGCGTTTAAAACTTATTTTGGACCAAACAAACCCCTCGATCAATACCGAGGGAGTTAGCAAACTTTTTGAAACGAACGAGAACATTTTTTATTAATCGCGCGAGTCAGAATTAAAAACGGCAATTTTAGTGGAGAACCGATGTTTGTGGAAATCTCGACGCCCAAATTAGAGATAAATGAAAAAAAAAAAGGTATAACAGTTTTATAAGGATTACCTTCCGATTTTTTTAATCCGCTGAAAATTTGAACGACCAATACTTTGAACAAAGATTGTCCAGCTATTCAATTATCCAAGACCCTAGAAGCCCAAAATTTTGAAAAAAAAGTATGTTTTAATCGCGCTTCATTTTCCCGTGCGATGTAAACACGAGGCAAGACAAAACCGTGAACAATGGTGAATAACCCTCCAATATTAAAATTCGCGCAAAAATAATATTTTCCAAAAGCTCCTTTCATTAACCCCTTTTATACCGGAACCCGGGCCAAATTATCCGCCACTAAATCTTGTTTCGCAAAAGTTCCCGGGCACTTTAGGCGAATGCGGGAACCCCTTTCAAAAGATCACTCGAACAAAACAGGCTAACAGTACTTTTTTTGCTAATTCGGAAATCCCCAAAAGCGTTCCGGAAAATCCGACGTCCGCCGGAACGAAGCCCCCAAAAGGACGCAAAACCAAACCCCAAACAAGCCCTTTCAAAGTAATCAATTCAGAACATCACTCGAATTTGCATGTAGAAACGAGATAAATAAATGACTACCTTATCAAACTTATCCCCACATTCACCTGAAAGCAATTTTTGATTGATTCAGGCTCTGGGATAAACCTTATCAAACAACAATTTTTATACCCCCCCGTCAAATTTGATAAAGAAAAAATTTTTAAACCATTTGAGGCTTTTCCTCTGAACAAAAAGAACTTTTTGGGTTTTATAACATCCCTTGTTAGACAAACCCACCCCGCCATGTAAATCAACTCCATTTTCATTTCCCCAACACGGGTCCTAGGAAAAACTTTTTGAAAGAAAAAAGCATTTTCCTAATTTTAAGGATAGATTTCCTATCACGACACTATTATCTTCCTTCATCACCTATGAAATGGAAAATTTCATTCAAAGGGAAAAGGCAGTTACTCCTTTTTGATTTATATTTTTAATCCAGAAATACATATGGGTACACCCCTTTCAACCCCCGCCCCCCAAGGTGTTCTTCGGGTGCGTACTCATTACTATTCAAAGGAAGAATACTTACCGGGGATTTAATACCCCCAAGGAGGATTTAAAAATTTACATTTTCCGTCCATAGAAATTTTTGGTTTTTAATCTCGCGAATTATTTAAGGAGTACCAAGACCTTGGCTCGAAGTACTTTTGAAAACGAGAAAGGGGGGGGGAATACATTAAGGACCGAAAACCCTTTGGGATTCGGTACCCTTTTGAAAAGAATGGGAGACAAATCCCTATATTGTACGAAGACCTTAGGGCACGGCGTACATTACCTAAACGAAAAGACGAAGATGGGAGATTTTACTAATCACCGGAACCTTAGGCATTTAGTTTTGTTCCAAAAAGAGAAGAGTGGGAGACAAATCTACTAGATACATTGAAAACCTTAGGGGATTTAAAGTCTTGCAATGAAGGAAAATATTTTACCAGAGTCGGGGGGACCCCCCGGGAAGGGAGTGAAATTTTTTAATTCCCTCGTTGGCGAGAACCCTAGGGCTTTTTCGACCAACGACAATTTACTAATTCTTATCGACCACCGCCGTGAAAAAAAATTTGGACTCGAACATTTAAAACCTGAAGAAGTTGACTGTCAGGTCAATTTTACAAGCTTCTGAAGATTTCCCTTTTCCCAACGAACCTTTAGGAACTATAAACGCGCAACACTACATTCCAAATATTAACGAAATTCCTATACACAATAAAAAAAATACAGGTTTTTCCCGTCTAAAGAAGAAAACGATAAAAAAGTCGGCGAATTTTTAAAAAATTATTTTGCGAGTTTCTCATCGCCGTATCTCACCAATTGGTAGTACCGAAAAAAAACCAAAAATTCCCAAGGGAAAAAAACGTTGGGCGTATGGTTATGATATTAGGGTTAAACGAAAAAAAAATAGGAGACGTTTTCCTCTTTTCCAACATAACAGAATTCTTTACCAGTTGGATCAGCCCAAAAACTTTTTTTAATTTTATTTAGCTTCCGGATTTTATCAAATTCATTTTTCACTTTTAAAGACGCTCAAAAAAAAACATTTTCCCCGCCATAGGGGATTACCAATTCAAGCGATGCCATTCGGTTTTTAAAAAAAGCCCTGCACTTTTCAAAAAACTTTTGGGTAATGTCTATCGGGGCTACAAGGAAACGAATATTTGTCTATATGGACGACATTGTCATTTTCGCCGATCATTAAGAGAACACGAAATCAAATGCGAAAGATTAATGCCCCGATTAGGACGCGTTACAAAAACCAGACAAGTTCGAATTCAAGGCACGAAGTAGTTATTTTGGCCATATAATGGCGCGAAAGGAGTCAACCAACCCGGGCAAAAAAAAACAAAATGACTTTCCAATCCAAAAATCCCAAAAACGTAAAAAAAATTTCCGGTTTAGCCCGGGTATTACCGAAGATTTTTTACAAAATTTTTTAAAATCGCGAAACCTTAACGATTTTTTGAAAAAGGATAGATATTCAATTGGCAATTAAAACAAGTAGAAACTTTTTAAATTTTGAAACACTCGTTATGTTTAAAACCCCTTCTCCAATTCTGATTTATAGACCTTTATCTAATACCGACGCATCAGGGTATCGAAGGGGAAATTTTAAATCAGGGACCGGTAGGAAAAAATCTTCCGTTATATACTTCTGAAATTTTTTAAAACTGCGGAACAAAAAATTTTTCAACATTTAAAAAGAAAAGCCCGCCTCATTATTGTATTTTGCCATTTTTGACCTTATTATACGGGAAAATTTTTTTAAATAACGGATCAAAACCTTTTAATTTTGGTACTTCCCTAAAAGTGCAACCCCCAGGCTCTGGAAGTGGAAAAACCCAAACTAGCAGAATACAAATTCAAATTAAATCAAAAAAGGATAACTAAATAATAATGCCGTGCTTTAACGCGAAAACCACCCCCTGATTAGTTTCCTATTCGCTTCAGAAATGATGGTCTCCGACGAACCATATTTTAAAAGACCAGGACCTTCCGTCAGATCATTGAAACAAGCTTTTAACCCCTTTCCGCAGTAACAATTGATAATCCTAATTACTGTTAAAATAACCGAAAAAGATTTGATTTAGATGACGAAAATTTAATTCCTAATAACGAAAACACGACTATGAAAAAATTTTCAAAAATTTAAATTTGAATACGATTACGTGACCAGTAATTTCAGAAACCCTACCCCAAATTTTAAACCCTCTCCCCAAATTTCCCAGTAAAGTAAAAATACGCGAAATAAGAGATAACTTTTTAACCCCCAAAAAAATCGAATTTTTTAAGTTGAGGTCCCTTTCGCAAGGGAGCCCAACTTATTCCATTTCAAATCTTTTTTCACATACGAAAATCTCAATTTTTAAAGAGTTAATGAAAGAAAAAAAAAATAAAAATTAAAAAATTTATTCAATCCCCAAAGAACAAACAATCGATGTCGTTGAACCCCAAACTGTTTAAAAATGATCGCTCTTTTTTTTGAGCGTTAACGAATTACAACTAACCTCCTTTTGCATCAGCAAAACGCAAAAAATTTTTTGATTTCCTGGTATACGTTGTTAACCCAAATTTAAAAAAATTTTCCACGATACCCGTATAAATAAAATTGTAAAATTTTGTCGATCACCCTACCCTACGAACGCTAAAATTAATTTCAGAAAAAACCCTGCATCAGCATGGGTGGCCCTAAAGGAGTTACGAAAAATTTTAAAAACTTTGACCTATTTCTTTTTGGGGTACAATGAAACAAGATATTTAAAATTTTTAGAAAATGCCGCGAGTGCCCGTTTTTAAAAAAATTAACGCGCGTCAAACCAAGCAACCAAAGAATTACGGATACCCCCGGTACAGCTTTTGACAAAGTTTTACTAGAATATGGACCCATTTCCTATCCGTAAGGAAATAAAATATTTTTTAAACCCTGCAAGATTATTAACAAAGATCTTTGCAGACATTAAAAGAAGCCACCCATAACGATAGCCGGGCGCTTTACAAAGAATTATTTTCATTTTGGAATCCCAAAACTTCCTTTCCCATCAAGGGTACCCAAATTTTTTATAACTTTTAAAACGCCCCAAATAAAAAATAAAAATTAACATTTTAAAAAACCCTGCTTACCCCTCCTCAAAAAATGGATCTATGAACGGTCACATAGTATAGTAGAATCTTAAAGACACAAATCGTAAAGAAGAAATTGGCAAAAACATTTAAACTCGCCATGTGTTTTATAATACAAGCGTCACGAAGGAACAAAATTTCGCCCAAGAAATAATATTCACGATAGCCAAAGCCCTCGCGTATCAACCTATCGAAGAAACCCCTAGAACCTACTATCAAAAATAAAAACACTTATTCAACAAATTATATGAATCCGGAAGAAACGCGACAAAATCTATTTAGAGCCCCAAAAAAAGAAGCAAATCTATTACGATCAAGTGTAATTTCGAAGTTTAAAATAGGAGACTGTTTTTTTACTAAAAGGGAACCCAAGAAAAGGAAAATTTTCACACATTTGTAGGCCCCCACGAATAAAGAGATCCCACCCTTTCCCCAACGCCAAAATCCCAACGACCATAAACCGCGGATTGCCCCTATCGATAGTTAAAAATTAGCACAAAAGAACCGGTTGAAAAAACAGTTTTTTCTTTTTTGGGTTTCAATTTTTGGGCATCGCCCCATTTATCCATAAAACTACAAGCCCCCACACATCAGATATTCGCCTTCGCAAGCTGCTAAAGGTATACGGATTCGTCTATCACAAATTCGCCGTTCACAAATTGTTTTCAAATCTCGATTACCCGCAGTCCTTTTACCAAACACGTACTATCCGTTGTGTTTGGTTAGGTTTTCCCGAAAAACGGGTTCTGTTTTTCCCGACTCCTAAAATTTCCCAAACCCAATCAAGTTTTAAAATTTGCCTAATTTCAAATGAGGTTACTCCCAAAAAATTCACCGGCGGAAAATTTCCTTTTTTCAAAATCGGCTTCTCTGCGTCACCTCGGGGGACTTAAGAAGCGCCTCTATTTGTTTTAGGGGAAACCTACTAGGCGGCTTACCCAGGGGCCGAAGTTGAGATTCGATGAGGTATGGGAGGGGAAAAGGAAACTGAGGGTTGGGGTCGATAAAAAAGATTTTTAAAAAATATAATTCATTTATTCTTATAAACCTTTACGTCGATTAAGTTTTTTGCCCGACGTGTTTCGTGGGGGTTAGATGAGTTTACAATTACTAGTTCCTTTTCAAAATTGACTATTAAGGTAGTATAAAAAAGCAAAAGTGTCCTGGCTTTTTAAAGGACAATTTTACGGTCGTGGGAGTGGGTTTTGCGGTGTCCTCGTAAAGAATATTAAGTTTTTTCGTGTTAAATTGTAAAAAGCGTATTCTCGAAAAATTCGTTTGGCTTTGATCGGGGATATAATATTCAGGGTCGGGAAGAAATTTTATTTGAGTTATTCTAACTTTTGGTTTGAATGCGAGGGGACCCGGAATTGCGGGTGAGAAAAATCAATGTGGGGGGAAAGGTTTTTATAGGTGAATAGACGTCAAAAGAGGGGGTCAAACGATTACTCGTTAGGAAGATTTGGACATGAATTTTGGGACTCTTCTTTTTCTACGTTCGCGTATCATGGAACTTCTCGTCCGGTCATTTGATTTTCCTTTCGAGGGGGGGCCCCATCTAACGTTAAAAATTTATATGAAAGTCTTTTTATAGAATGAGAAAATTTAAAATAGTCAAAAGAAAATCAGTATACTACTTTTAAATCGTGATCTACTTTTTAAATATGGGGAACGGAGATAAAGGTTAATCATGTGAGACTGCCCTTTCCCCTTTTTAGTTAAACTTGTATAAAATTATATTAAATTAAGATACTGAAAAAAAATTGGTAAAAATGGGGGGTAAAGAAAAAAAGGGGTTTAAAGAGTATTGATACTATCAAGGGGGAAATAAAAGTTTTATTTTATCGGATAAAAAAGTTCTCTAAGGGGGTAAAGTAAATTTCATTTTACATCATTTTGAAAAGTACCTAAGTGGAAAAGTGGTTTTCTTTTTATCTTTATTTTGGAAAAAGTATCTCTAGTGAAGGAGGATTTCTATTTTTCTTTAAAATGGAAAAGTAAAAAATATTAATATTTATTTTTAAAACTTTGGGGTTAAACGTTTTAAACACTAAAAAATTTTTTTAAAATATTTTGCTTTAAAGAAGAGAGATAGTGATCGGGGAGGGGGTGAGGATTTAAATTTAAGTTTAAATTCAATTTTCTAATTTAAACCCATATGTCGAAGTTTTTTCGGGTTTTTAGAAATAAATAATTCTAAAGATTCGTCAAGTCACTGCCAGTGGGTTTTGGGGTAAAGATTCGCACTTTTGGGGAAAATGCAAGGTAAAAAAAGCAAAAACGATGAGGATAGGTGTTCCCCGGGCTGGGCCCGGGGTTTCCCGGGTCCTTGTCTTATAGCAAATGCACTTCCCTTTACAAAACGTGCACCTCAGGATGACTTGCAAATGTCCCTTTGACGGGATATTATTTTAAATTGTATTAACGGGGGGGGTGGGATATACAATCAAAATGATTTAAATTTTCAATATGAAAGGGTTTTTGGTCGTGTTTTAAATCATAAGAAATTAATCTTGTACTTTCGCATCAAAGTTTAAATGTCTTAAATCGAGAAATAATTTCTTATAATTATTCAAACCCTTCCCCCTTGGGGTTGGAAAAAGTAATTCTTTGGATTAAAGACAAGAAAAAAGTGCAGGGAAGGGTTTAAAAAAAAATACGGTTCCCCTTGGGGAATTCTGGTCCAAAAAGGGGCAATCCCCTGTTCACTTTACTAAAACGTGCATCTCAAATCTATTTAACAATTACCTTTGACAGGAATTTTCTAATAGTAAATAGGAAAAGGTGTGTAAACTTTAAAATGAATCAATATCAATATCAAACCTGAGTTGGTGGAAAAGTTTCGCACTATTGGAAAATCAGGTAATAAAGGTAAAAGCGTAGAGGATGGGTGTTACCCGGCTGCCGGGTTCTCTGGTCCTTTCTTAATGGGCTAATGCGATTTTTCATTTAAAAAAGTCCCCCCCAAGATGAGCAAGTTTTGAAGTATTTTTTTTATTGTAAAAGGGAATTAGGGGCATTAATTCGCTAATTTGGGGGATCAGGGTTAATACTTTAATCGTGAATTAATAAATAATAAGTTTTTATTAAAAAGTTTAAATAAGTATGCGTTTATGGGTTAAAATAAGGAATATTTTGGGATAAAATAGAATAGTCGCGATTTAAGCAGACTTGCAGATGCAAATCTAGTTTGAAAATATCAGAAACGCAGAGAAATTTTGGGGCTTATGTCTATTTCAAAATTAGAGTCGAAAGATTAAAATTTATTAATATTGAATAATTAAAAATATGATTAAAAATAATGAGGGCCGTCGCCCCTTTATATTAGGGGTTTGATGGTTAAAACCACAGGTTAACGGTCTAATTTCCTTTCTATGGTACCTTTGCTACTGGTTCTTCCCCTTTAGTTGAAGATCTGAGGGCCTCGGGACCTTTGGGGCCGAAATGGCGGCTGTGTCTAACCAAAATGGGGGCTATGTTTCAGGACCCCCAGTATTTGCTGGGTTTAGTGGGATTTTTGTTACTGGAACCCCGCGACGAAATCACGCCGTTCCTGCCGGGCGCAGGGGGTTTTATACCGTAAATGTGGCTCGCTCCTCCCATCGGGGGTGCGCTTAGCCAATGGCAAAGAGATATGCCGGGGAAGACCGGAGCAATCTTTCCTGGTAGGAAATTTCGACGGTTAAATCCCGGGGAGATGGCTTCTTAGTAGCGATGCGGCGTTTCCTTTTAGATCTCGCCGGGGGCTCCATTTCCCTTTTCCATTCTCGGTACGATAGCGTTCTTTGTGGCATGCGCCCGACTTATCTTCTTTCTTGGGGACGATAGCGGTGCTTCTTTTGGGGATCACCCCCTACGCGGCTTGCAAAGGCCTTGCAGGTTGCAACGTGTTTCACGTTGCATCTGCTTTGGGACATGCCCTTTTGGAAATTTTAAAGGGTTTGCAACCCTCTTTTAGAACCTCTGAAACTTTTTTGATGTTTCTTTGGGGTAAAGCCGGGTTTACATAAAAAGCGGGTTTCATACCTAATTTCTACTTTTTCAACGAATCATATATTTTAGGGATTATCATTAGAAAGTCGATTCCTTTTTCAATTTAAAAAAAAATGCATTACTTCGTAAATTTTGTTTTAATTAAATAATCTTTTTTGCTTTTTTTTACATATTTTCAGTAAATGGGAGAAGCTTAATTGTACTTCTATTGATTTTAATTAGAGTTTAAAATATGATGCAGGGGAAAATTATCATTTACATTTTCATTTCGTATTTTTATGTAAATTTAAAAGGGAACTTGCATCAGGGAAAGAATTCTAAAAGTAGGTATACAGGGGGGGTTTTAACCCAGGGGGAAGAGGGGGGGGTGAGGGGGAAAACAGAATCATATTTTTCTTACGAATTAAATTTTGTTAATACCGGTCTTTCATGTAGGTTAGCGATTGTCATACTAATATGTTAAAAAATTAATTTTTGAAAAAGATTGAAATTTTTTAATTTTTCTGGACTTAACTCCCTCCTAGGGGGAATAAAAAACCACGTTGACCTAGGGTTTTTTTCGGGTTTTGAAAATCTCTGTAAGTCATTTTATTCCGAGGTATTTATTTGTGGATTCCATTTTTCCCGTCGTTTGGTGTTATAAACCTTTAGTTGTGGCTGACTTATCACGGCGGTTCTTTTTGGCAGGCAGGGGGTGTGCGAGATGGTGGGAAAAGGGTTTGGCGTCTTTGGGAATTGTTCTTTTCTTCTTTTTCGTTCTTTCTTTCGGCGGGTGAAGCAAGAAATTTTGAGAGTCCCATAATCTCCTATTGATGTAGACTAATCCATATACGGTATTGTCGTTCCATGGATGTGGTGTCAAATTTCCAATTTAGCATACGAAAAGATCATAAATACTCCACGACACCGGCCGTGGCTGACCAACCATATCCTTTCTATTTTTTTCTGGGGTGTTTTCTACGATTTTTTTGAGCGATTCTTGTCTGTAGTTTGTATAAAGAACGGAGTCGGGTTTAAATGGAGTCCCAAAAAAGACGGGCGACGGCGTTTACGTGCCGTTTCTTTGCGGGAAAAAATAATGGGTCCTCAATTTTCTTTCTTGCGCGTAAGTTCCACTAACAGCTAGTGGTCCGGGTGTTAAAAAAATCCGGGAAGAGATGCCAGGGGTTTTTTGAGGTAAAATGTCTTACTTGTGCTTTTTTGGGGTTAATTGCCCCAAATGTCCCCTATTCGGGATAAAAAGTTTGGGAAATTTTTGAGAACATTCCTCGTTTCCCCCTTTTTTTTGACGATTCGTTTGGGGGTGAGAAGTAAGAAGAGTTTCAACGGTTACGGGTAACTCGTTAAAAATCTTTTGGGTTGGGCGTACGGTAAATTCTCAGGGGTGCATTTTTTACGGACAGCTTCTCCGGTGGGGGACGGGGCCATTATCCCGGGATTTCATTAGACTATACGCGAAATTTACAGGGAAGAGAGTTGCAAAGGACAAAAACTTCGTTATTACTTTCTTTCCAGTTTACATTTTTGTGTAAATTTTTGATACAAAGATGCATTGATGTCGGTATGTTTTTTAAAAATACCAAAATGGAGTTCATGTAATAATATTCGAGGTTATCCACAGGACTACCTTTTTTGGCAAGGTTTGGGCCCTTTCTTTTTTTTCGAGAATAAAAATTTTGGATGCTCGTGCGGAGCAAAGTGTATCCCATAAGGCTTTCTTTAGTTTGCAAGGGGAATGGGTGTTTTTTTGGGTAAAACTGTACGAAAACCTTTCCGACGCCCCGGGCGGGTCGCCGGTCCAGGGTTGGGAAGGGGGACTCAGATTTCAATGACAACGGTTCTCTGGTAAAGTAAATTTTTTCGGGGCCCTTCCCTTGGGTTTTCCCTGATTAAAAAATTATACACGCACGATAATACGAACGCGACCAATGATACGGGCGCTACACACTTATTTCTAGGATTGACGATAAAATATTAGACGAGACGCGACCCCGATTTACGGACCGGACCACTTTAAAATTGCGGGGGTTGACGGATAAAATATTTTCGGACGAGACCGACCAGATATAGGACGCGGGGCACACTTATTTCTAGAGTTTCCCCCCGGACACGCGTACGGGCGCCGGAAGGGCGGCTCCGTCGGGCGCCGGTGATTTTGGGAGGACCCGGTGACCGGGGCGCTCGGCCCACACGAAACGCTCGCGGGGGGTTGATTTACGGATAGGCCCGGTGGAGGGCGCTCGGCCTGCACGACAGAAAAAGCCGTCGCCGGGGGGTTTTACGGACAGGGCCCGGCCCAGGACGCTCGGGCCGCACACGAGAACGTCGTGGGCCGGGGTTTGTTTTACGGCAGGACCCAGTGCCCGAGGACGCTGGGCCGAACGACGAAACGCTCGTGGCCGGGGTGATTTAGGACAGGATCCGGGCCCCGAGGACGTCGGCCTGCAGGGACGAAAAAACGTGTGGGCCGGGGGTTTGTTTTGGGAAAGGGCCCCGGTGACCGAGGACTCGGCTCCCCACGACGAAAAGTTGTGGCCCGGGGTGTTTAGGGAAACGGGCCCCGGGGGCCCCGAGAACGCCGGCCTGAAAACGACGAGAACGCTAATGGGGGGGTGATTAGGGAAGGCCCCGGGGGCCCGGGGAAAGCCGGCCTGCAGACGAAAAAGCTCGTCGGCCGTGGGGATTTGGAGTGTGGGGGGGTTGAGGATTTGACCCCTGGTACGTCGAGGGCCCAGGAGGGGAAATGGTGCCGAATCTCGGCTGCCCCCGCTCTTTTTTAACCCGTCGGCCACCCCACTCTAAGACTAGTTTTGGGGGGGGGGCCGAGTAAACGGGTGGGGGCGAAAAGGCGGTTCCCCAAGTGTTCGTGTGGGGGGCCCGAAAGGGGGAACGGGGACTGAGCGGGGGGGGAACTGGGGAAAGGTCCCGGGTCGTCAAAAAGGATGTAGAAAATGGGTGAATTATGCTGCTTTTTTAAGTCGCAGTCCTTCGTTATTTTTTTTACGTCGTATTTTTTGGAATTTGCATGTTTCGTAGGTTTTGGTTTTCCCAAAAAGGGGTGTAGCCGGTCGGGAACCCAAACCAAAAAGCATCGGCCAGCGTACAGTTTGGTTCCTGCCCTTTTAACTTATTTTTCGTGTTGAGTTGTACTGGCAATAAGATGATTTGAGTGAGATTTTTGGGGATTTTTTTGAAAAATTTTAAATTTGCCCCATTTTGCCGTAAGGGTCAGAATATTCCCGTCCCCTTCCCTTTCCATCGGTTTTTAATTGCCAGCTAGCGAAGGCTGTGATAAGAATTTTGGGGTTGTTTTAAGCCCAAACTGTTAAGTGAGAGGCCCCAAGGGAAAGGGTATTTCCGTTTTTTAAAAACATTCGAAGGCATTGAGAATACCCGGGTTTTCCTGGACTTTAATTGTTTTTCCCCTTTAAAAGGGGCCCGACCGAGATGTGCGAATGCATGCCAAAGTGTATTTTTCGTGGGGAACTCTATTTTTGCATGTAAAAACTTCTGAAAGTTATATTGGGAAAAGGTTGAAAATTATTTTTAATAAATTTTCCCTGGGATTTTGGGGTTTGATGATGGAGATGCTTTTCTCCCATCAAGGGGGAAAAAGGCGGTGATGTTGAGGCTTGTCCGCCACAATCAAATCCAACCCAAGGGGCGAACGAATTTTTTAACAAAGAGTATTAGAATAACCCCTAACACCCGGGGACAAGTGTAACGCCCCAATCGGGTTTGGTTTACAAATTACAAAATTTTTATTTTAAAAAATTTTTTAATATGTGGGGGGTTTTTAGGGCAAAAACAGTATGTTTATGGGATAATATATATATATGTGTGTAGTGCGGAGCATTCCCTTGATTGGATGCGAAAAACGGTGGTGATAAATCTTTTAATAATTAAAATTATAATGTACATGATTTTTTTTGGTCGTTGCTTTTACGTCCGTTTTCAGTTTCGCCCAGGGAAAAATATATTTTAATGTGTTATATATAATATATATAGGGATATGCATATAAATGACGTATAATTTAAAAAAATACAGGAAAAAATTTTTACGCAACGTATAGGTGAATTTTAAAAATTTATTTTGGTCTTTTTTCTATGTATTTTCGGTTCGCGGTTGAAGGTTTTCTGCCGTGTTTTTTTGTAGGTTTCGTAAAGTTTATTCGAAAAGTTTGCTTTTGGGATGGGATATAATTGGGCCGTCACTGGTGAAGCGGGGGAGTGGGTTTTCCCCGAGTTAATGAAAAGTTGAGCGTAAATATTTTAAACATTTTAAGTACGTTTAAGGTTTTCGCGAGGCTTTTCATAAGGGTTTTAAATTTCCCATACTGATAGATAACTCTCGCGAAAAAACGGAGTTATTACCAGTGAGCGAGTTAACGATAATCTGTAAAAATAAAGGTGTTTTCGTATTAGCTAGAATATTGCGTGGATATGAGTCTCACGAAAAATCAGGGATTTGTATAAATTTAAAAATTAATAAAGAACTCCTAAATACAAAGAAATAATAACGGCTAGAAAAGAAAGAATAAAGTTTTGAAAATGTAAAGGGTTCCATGCTGCCCCCAAAACTTTTTAGTAGGGGGGTTTTTCTGAAATGAGAATTTTACATATTTTTCGTATTACTAAAATAAAACCGGGGTTTTTTAGCGTTGAGATTTGTAATTCTTATAGGGTCCGAGTGATAGCAAAACCTGCAATTAGGAAAAAATTATTTTATTTTTACATGAAAATTTTCCCCCATTATTATATTTGTAGGACGCGGGGGTCATTGGGTTTTCCCACATCTATTTAAAAAAATTAATAATTTTTAGCTTTATTGTTTTTTTAATGTGGGGCTGGTAATGATTAATTTTGGGGGGTACTTTTCCGTCCCGGACAAATATTATCTTTGGTTTCCACCGTTTAACGTTTTGAAATGGGTTTAAGAAACCCTTTTTCAAAATTTATTTATGGGTTCAATTTTAAAAACCCAAGCATGGACAGTTGAGACATGGAATAGGAGGTGGGGTTTTGGGCCAAATTTAAAAGTGAAAATTTTAAAAATTGTCTTTAGGTTTTACCGATCGGGGTTCCTCGCGTGATTCGCCCAAAATTTGGGGCAAAAAATTATCGTAAACTGTGCTTTTATGCATCAAAAGGGCCCTTTTTATGTATATTGGGAAAAAATAGTAATTTTTTTCTGATAAAGGAAAATCTGAAACCAGATTTGGGGATTTTCCAACAAATTGGGGGTTTTCGTAGTACGTTTTAGAGGTTGTTGCGTTGTGTTTCGGGGGGAATTTTGGGAAGACATTTTTTAAAATTTTAAAACCCAACCCTAGGGGGGTTTAAAAAGGGGTGATTTTTGTTTTGGGCTCATTAAAATAAATAGTGCAAATTAAAATTTCGTTTTGGGTTTTGGGGAAAAAATTTTAGGGCTGGGAAAAACAAAAGGGAACACTGGGGGTTCGGAAAAACCCTAATCAATCAAAACGGCGTAAGGTTACCGTTTTTGGTAAAAGGAACGTGCGGCTAGATAAAAGATTTGAATAAAATTGTGAAACGTGCAGAATTAGTGACTACGTTACGATATCCTTTATCCCTTTACGAAGCTTGCAAAGGGGGGGAAATATCTGATGTAGGGGGAGGTGTTTGTCCTGGATGGGACGGTTGGCGTTTTTCCCAAACACATCGGAAAACCCCAAAATTAAAAATTTTGGTTTTAACGGGTTTCAATGTGCAATTTTTAAATTTTTTATCGATAGGGGAAAATTTCCGCGGTTTATGGTCGAATTAGGATTTTGGCGTTTTTGGGAAAGGGTTTAGGAAACCTTTTAATTTTTCGTAGGGTCCTAGAAAATTGTGCTAAAATTTTTTTTTGGGTTTCCCTTTAGTAAAAAAAACCATAATCCCCTTTTTTTAAACTGCGAAAATTTTTACACGGATATAATAGTTTTTACTTCTTTCTTTGGCTCTCAATGAGATTTTTTTTCGGGGCTTCTTCGCGGATATCATTTTAATTTTTGAAAAAAAGTTTTTTGGGATTCTTGATGGGAGGTTAGAGGTTTTCGTTTGTTTGTACGCGGATGGAAAATCTCCCTAGTCGTCCAAAATATTGTTCGTCTGGGGAAAATTTTTTTCCCCTTCGTGGACGTTTGATTATAAGAGAACAGGGGCGAGTTTAATGTATTGTCCCAATTATTTCTTTATCGATTTTTTGTTTTAAAAAATATTCTACAAATTTACGTGTTTGTAAACCCCGTTCTAAGATCCTTTTGTTTGGAGGATGGTAACCCAGGGGTTTTTGAAATGTTAAAATTTTGGAATTTTTTTTAAAAAAAAAACTTTTAAACCCCTCGGCCGTTTTTGGTTTTAAAATAAAAATTAAAATATCGGGGCAATCGGAGCCGGCGGTTAAAATGCACAAAATTAAAAAATTTAAAAAATGAGTTTCTAAAACAAAAATTTCATTTTTTTTAAATTCTAAACTTTTGAAAAATTCGGGTCTTCTCAGTAGAATCCGCAAATAATTAAATATCATTCTCCTCCCTTTTCAAACCCGCCCGGCCGTCGGGTTTTTCCCCCTAACGGGCCCATCGTCGGGAAAGGGAAAAGCAAAACCCCGTGACCCCCTTTACCAACACCCGACAGAAAAAACAGAGAAAAGGGCGATGCTACAGTGACCCCACCCACTCAAAAGCGATCGTGGGTTTGACGGTTTGAAAGGGAGGAAAAGATTTTTAATTTTTTGGGTTTTCAAATGAAAAAAAGACCCAAGTGGGTCGAAACTTTTTTAGAATTTAATAAATGAGTTTGATTTGAGATTCATTTTAATTTTTAAATTTTTGGATGTTACCCGCCCCGGCTCCGATTCCGTCGAATTTTTTTTTATTGAATTTTTTAGTTAGGATGCGTTTTTAAAAGTTGTAAAAAATTGGTACCTTGTCGGTAAGGATACCCTTGGGGAGTTCCAAAAAATGCAAATAAATTCTTTTGTAAAAAGCGTGGCTATCTTTTAATGAGGGGGGGTTTTTTTAATGGTATGCTAATAGAGTATTTTGTTAATAAAATTTGCATGATTAAATATATTTTTTTTCCGTTATTCTTTATAGGAAATGGTCCTACTATATCAAATTTAAAAATTTGGGTTCGAAAGCTGTCCCGGGGGTACCCGTAAAAAATCATTGGTTGTTTGGTTTGACGCGCTTTTTAATTTTTTTTAACTGGAAAATCGCGCATTTTTTAATTTAAATTTTGGGATATCTTGTTTAGGGTTAACCCCAAAAAAGTAATGAGGCGAATTTTATTAAATTTTTTCGAAAACCCTTTTATGGCCACCTTTGGATGCATGGTTTTCTAAAAATTAATTTTTTACGCTTCTGTAGGGATAGGGTGATGGGACTAAAATTTTGAAAAAATTTTTAATTTATACGGGTGTCGTGGAAAAATTTCTTTAGTTGATTGATAATGTAAAAACCAAAGGGAAAGGTCGTCGAATTTATGTGTTTGTATCCCAAAAGGAATTTAAATTGTAATTCTTTAAAAACGCAGTCTAATAAAGAGCTTTATAAAATTTTTTTCACAGTTTGCGGTTTTACCCCCCAAGATTGTTTTTTTATCGGGATTAATATTAAATTATTTGATTTGATTTATTTTACTTAAATCTTTAAAAAATTTGGGTTTTCGATGGGGGTTTAAAAGTTTTCCCAATGGAATAAAATTTTCGGCCCCCCTGTCGAAAAGTGATCCGTCTAGTTATAAAAATTCTTTGTTTATTTTTTTGGGTTTTAATAAGTTATCTCTTTTTTCCCCCCGATTTTACTTTATGGGAAAATTAAAGGGAAAGAGGGGTTTAAAAATTGGTATAGTTTCTAAAAATTACTGGGTCGACGTAATGTATTTTAAATTTAAAATTTGACTTTATTTGCATTTTTCATGATTGGGGGGGGGGTTTAGGAAATTAAAACTTTCGTCTATGAACGGAATCTTTTTTCGGTTATTTTAAACAAAATTTAGGATTATCAATATTTTTAAAGCGGAAAAGGGGATTTAAACCCTTTGTTTCAATTGATCTGAGGGGAAGGTCCTGGTTTTACTTGAAAATATGGTTTATCGGGACTAATCTTTATCTGAAGCGAATTTTGGAAAAACTAAACTGGGGTGGTTTTCCGCGAAAAAAAGCATCGGGATTTTTATTTAGTGCCCCCTTTTGTATTAATTTTCTTTAATTGGATTTGTTTAGTTTGGGTTTTTTCCAATTCCCCAGAGTCTGGGGGGGGTTTTTTTATGGAATGAAAACCCAAATTGGGGGTTTTGTGGTCCGTTATTAAGAAAAAAGTTTTCCGTATAAGTAGGGTTTTTAAAAAGGCTAATACAATATATGAGGCTGGGGCATCTTTTCAATTGTTAAATTTAATTTTGTTTCACAGTTTTTAATTTTCGAGAAGTATATGGGACGGAAGATTTTTTTCCTCCCGGCCCCGGGATTTAAAAATTTCCCGTTTATCGCATACCTGATGGGGCGGTAGTTATTTAAAAAGGGTCAGTAAAATCAGGATATTGGAAAAAATGGGATTTGAAAAACGATTTTGTTTCAAAGATTAAAAGCTTCACTTGTTTTAATTGCCAATTTAAATAAGCATTTTTTTTCAAAAAAATCTTTTAAAGGGGTTTCGCGACTTTAAAAAAATTAGGTAAAAATCTTCGGTAAAAAATGGGGCAAAACCGAAAAATTCCCTTTATGTTTTTCGGTTTTTTTGGATTTGGGGAAAAGTGCATTATTGTTTTTTTTTTTTGGGCCCCGGGTCGGGTTTTGGCCCCTTTCCGCGCCTATTATATGGCCTAAATAAGTTTTTTCGTCCCCCCTTAAAAATTTCCCCACGGTCTGGTTGAAATTTGAAAATTTTCGCGTATCTTTTTTTTTGGGCCTTAATTTTTCAACTTTTGTTTTTGTGTTTCCAAATGATCGTGCGTAAATGACATTGCGCCCAAATAGACGAAAATTGGGTTTCCTTGTGGGTCCCGTAATAATTACCCAAAGTCTTTGGAAAGTAGGGGGCCGTTTTTAAAACCCGAATGGCATTTGCGCTTAAATTTGGGTTTTAATGGAAGGGCGTGGAAAATATGGTTTTTTTTGAGCGTCTTTAAAGTGACATAGAAAATTTGTTTGAAACCCCGGGGAAAGCTAAATAAAAATATTGAAAATTATTGGCGATCCTAATGGTCAAGAGCGGGGGGGTTAGGAAAGAGGAAAGCTTTTTTCCTAAGTTTTGGGGGGTTAAAAATCCCAAAAAAATTTTAAAACCCAAACCCCCCCGGGGGAAGGAAGGGTAAATTAGGGGTTTTGGGTTTTAAAAAAGTTTGGGGTGGGGGTTTCCCCCGGCGATATAGATACTCGAAAATTATTTTTAAAATTTCGCCGACTTTTTTATGGGTTTTCTTCTTTAGGGGACAGGAGGAAAAACCTGTATTGTTTATTGGTATAGGAATTTCGCAAAAATCTTTGGGAATATGGGCCCGGGGGTCGCGTTTGTATTTTTTTCCCCAAAAGGGTTCGTTAGGAAAATGGAATCTAATCAGAATGCTTGTAAAAAGAATTGCCCCCCCCGGGCCCCTGATAAAACCCTTTTCAGGATTTAAAGTTGAATCTCAAAAGTTTTTGGGAAAAGCGGGTGGTCGATAAGCAAAATTAGTTAAGAATTGGGGTTGGGGTCGAAAAACCCCCCCTAGGGTTCTGGGCCAAAATCGACGGAATTAAAAAATTTCATCCCCCCCAAACCCCCCCCGGGGGTCCCCATCTCGGTAATTTTACTTTCTTTTGGAAAGACATTGAATCCCCTAAGGTTTCAAGGGAAATCTAATAGTTGGGTCTCCCATTTTTTTCTTTTTGGAATCGCACTAAATCCCAAAAATTTTTAAGTTCCAGCCGGTGCCCCCTTAGTAATTAACCCCCCCCTTCCCCCCCCACCCCCCTTTTCCCGAAAATTCCCCAATTTATTGGGGGTTTAAATGTAAGGCCAAAATTTTTTCCCCTAAGGGTCCTTTTAAGTTACCAAATCCCCCGGGGGGAAATTTTTGGTTTTTACCTTTATTTCCCCGTTTTTAAGGGAAGGGTTTTACAGAATCCCCTAAGGGTTTTGGGTTTTTTCCCCGTTTTCCCCATGTTTTTTTCCCTTCCCATTCCCCCTTTTTTTGGGTCTCCAAAAAACGTCGGAGCCGGGGAAGGGGTTTGGGGGGGGGGGGGGGGCCCCCCCCTTTTTTAAATAATTTCCGCGAGTTTTTCAAAAACCCCAAAATGCCCCCAATGAGGGGAAATTTCAAAAAAATTTTTTTAAAATCCTTTTGGGTTTTTGGTTTTTAAAATCCCCCCGGTAAGGGTTTTTTGGGGGTTCTTTGGGGGGGTTTGGATGATTTAAGATTTGATTTCTCCCGAAAAAACCCCTTTGTCAGCGAGGGTTTGAAAGGGGTAAGATCCAGATGTTTTTCTGGATTGGAAAATGAATGAAAAACAAGGGTCAAAGTCCGCTTCGAGATGTGTTTTTTTCCAACTTAATGGGTGATGAAAGGGAATGAAAATTTTGTTCGGATAAAGGCTTTTCCCCCTTTAAATTTGTGTGATGTTCTTTCTTTAAAGAAAGCGTTCCTAGGACCCCCCCGTCTTAGGAATGCAAAGGGTCTGTTATCCCTTTGGAAAACAGGGTGGTTTGTCTAACAAGTGGATAGTTATGGAACCAAAAATTTACTATTTTTTCAGAGGAAAAATTCCTCAAAAGGGATATAATATTTTTTTTATTAGATTGGGGGAAAGGTAATACAAATTGTTGTTTGATAAGATTTATGCCAGAGCCCAAAACCCAAACCCGAAATTTTCATTTTATGTAATAAGTGTGGGGGGATAAGTTGTAGAAGGTAGGTCGTTTTGTTTTAAATTTTGTTATCTACACTTGGGAGTTGAGTGGTGGGGGTTTTTGGAAATTGATTGCTGTGTAAGGATCAGGTTTTCAGGTTTTATTGCGTTCCGTGGGGGTTCCCTTTCCCGGGGCCCCTTTGGATTGTACCGGGAAAGCTTTTGGGGGGTTTTCCCCAATTAGGGAAAAAAAGTACTAGGTTGGGCCCGGGTTTTTTGAGTGATTTTTTGTAAGCGAGTTTCCCGGGATTCGCTATGAAGTGACCCGGAAAATTTTGCCAAAATAACGACCGGTTTTTGTGGTGGATAATTTGGTCCGGGTTGACCAGGGGATCAAGGTTTTAAAGAAAAGGAGGGGAACGTAGAGAAAAAATTTTGTTTGCGCGAATTTTTAAATTGGGGGGGTTATTATCAAATTGGGTTTCCCCGGTTTTTCTTGCCGTCGGAAGTTTTCATCGGCACGAGGTAAGGGGTAAGGCGAATTAAAAACCCGAGTTTTTTCGAAAATTTTTGGCTTATTTTGGGGTCCTGGATAATTGAATAAATGGACAATGCTTTGTTTTAAAAATTCTAGGGGCGTTCAATTTAAAGCGGATTAATAAATCGGAAAGGGAATCCCGGGTTAAAAAAACAGTTAGTAAAGCTTTTTTTTGTGTTATCTCTAACTTCGTGTTTGAGATTTCCCCCAAAATCGGCTTCCATCTTAATTGCCGTTCTTAATTTTTGGAAAGCGCGCGATTTTAATCAAAAATGTTCTCGTTCTGTTTCATAAAAAATGTTTTCTAACTTTCCTCGTATTTGATTAAGGGTTGGGTTTGGTCCCAAACTAAGTTTAAAAGTCGTTTTTGATTTGTAGGAAAATTTTTAAATTCAATCCCTCCCGATTGTCCCGGCCCCCCTAAGGATTTTTCCCTTGCCAAATTTTTTAATGATAGTTGGAAAATAAATTAGGTTTTTGAAATCCGGGGAATTTTTGTTGAAGTGCTTTTTGCAAATTTTGTGAAAAAAGGAGGACCCCGGGCAAATTTTTTATCCACAAATTTAGGGATTGGTTTTTACTATGGTCTTTCAAACGAAAAGGAGAATTTTGTTGGAAAAAGGGGGGTGGGCTTTTTGGGTTTTTTTTATCATAAAGTTTCCCGAAATTTGTTAGAATGTTCACTATTCATACGTTGTGAAAAAGGATTTACTTGTTTGAAATTTTTCCATAAGAATTTAATTTTGTAGTAATTTTTCCGAAATTCCCGGGTTAAAGAAACCCTTTCCTTTCCCTTTTTTCTATTTGTTTAAAGTTCGTGAAATGTAAGTAAAAATTTCCCCTTATTTTTGTAAGGGTTTTAGCTTGCGCTGTTAACTGGGGGTTTTTTTATCGTTTAAAAAAAATTGTATAAAAAATTAAATTTACCCAAGGGTGAGTACTCTGTTTTTTGATTGTCTGAAAGTTCAGGGGGGGTTTTGGGAAGGGAAATTTGTTTTAAAAATTTTTTTTAAATTTTTAAAAAACCCTTTAAAAATTTAAATTTTACTTATGAAAAAAAAACCGATGCACAGATTTAATTCCCCGACCTTAAAGATTCCCTTTTTGGGCCCAAACCCCCCCGCCTTTCCCCCCCCGAAATTAAAAGCCTTCCGGCTTAAAAATTAAAAAAATTATCTAGCCCCATTTAAAATTTCCTTTTTAACAAGAAGGTTTTTTCTTTGCCCCTTAAATCGGTGGACCCTTTAAGGGGGAAATGCTTTTCTATTTGTTTTATTTTGGGAACCTTTCTAGGGGCCCGGGATACCAAAGGGAAACCGGGGAGCTGGGATTCCCAATTTAGAGGACGGGGGGGAGAAAGGGGGAAATGACGGGTGGGGCTAAAAAAGATATTTTCCCCCCCCCCCCCCCAAAAAAAATGTCATTTTTATTTATAAAACTTTTACGTTTGAAAAAAAGTTTATTGGGCCTGACGTGGTTTCGGGGGAGTTTTAAAAGGGAGTTCAATTGACTGAGCTCCCGTTGGATTTTTGGTGGTTTAGGTTTAAATTATTAAAAAAAGTGAAGTTATCTTTTCGTTCCTCGGGATGGGGGTTATCGACGTCCCGGGGGAGGGTTCGCGGGGTCTTGTTTAGAATGGAAAGGTTTTTTCGTTTTAAAATAAAAAAGGGGTTTGCCCCTACTTTTTGGGGATGTGATGGTAGATTTTGTCCGGGGGTATAATAATTTAGGGGTGGGAAGAATTTATGTTTGGGTCCGTTATTAAAAGTATTTGATTCTAAAGGCGAGGGGGTCCGGGAAAAAGGCCCGGGGGAGAATAATCCCAAAAAAGGGGGAAGGGTTTTTTAAGGGGAAGGAAAAGTCTGGGAAGGGGATCGAAAAGTTACTCGGGGAAAGGAAAAAATTTGGAAAATGTAAATTTAAGACCTTTTTTGTCCTACGTTAGCGTAGTTGTGGAGACGTTTTGTCGCGGGCAATTTGATTTTCCTTCGGGAAAGGGGGTGACCATCAATGGTTAAATAAAATTTTTTGGAATAATATGTTTAAAGAAAATGAAAATAGTTAAAAATCAAAAGGGAATGAATGTGACTCACGTTTAAATCCCTGATTTCCCTTTTTAAAGAGTTAGAGACGAGATGAAAGGTTAAATTTTAAGAGAAAAGCCCTTCACCGGGTTTAATTTAAATTAAAAGGTTTGTGTCAATTATAATTTAATTATACGAACTGAAAGGAATTTGGGAATAATGGGGGAAAAGGAAAGGGAAACTTTAAAACGTGGGATTAATATCTATTTCAAGCCCTCAAAAAATTTAAGTTTAAAAAATTGGAAAATTTTTATTTTGAACCTTTTTTGGTTTTAAAATTGCCCCCCGGGAATAAAAAGCGTAAAAAACGATAAAAGGGGCGATAGGTGTTCATCCGGTAGGCCGGGTTTTTCGGTCCTTGGGCTTAATAGGCTAAAAGCGACGTTCACTTACTAAAATGAAAATCCCGAAAATGACTTTCGAAGTACGTTTTTTAAAGAGTTTTTATTTCTATTGGTTTAAAAAAAGGGTGGGGGGTTTTACACTTTTCGTGTCGAATTTTCATATGCAAAATGACTGTCAGTTTTGGGGTGTTTTAAATATTTTCAAATATTTGGGAAAAAGAAAAATAATAAAAGCGTAAAGCGAAGAGAGATAGGTGTTCATCCGGCTTTGGCCCGGGGCCTGAGTCCGGGCTTAATAAATAATTCGACCCTCCCCCTTTCCCAAACGTCCACCTCAGAGGGTGACTTGGTGTATCTTTGAAGGGTATGTTTCTAATGTGTACGAAGAATTTGCGGATTCAATTCGCCCAATATGTGGAAAGGGTACCGGGTTAAACATCCCCAAAAAATAAGTAGTGATTTAATTTAAAATTTAAAAGTATTTTATTTATAAATAGGGTTGAATTTAAATATGCGATATGGTTAAAAATATTGGAATAGTATTGGGTAAAATATTTAAAGATCGACGATTTTTTAAAGCAGGGAAATGAAAATGCAAAATCCTTTTGATTGAAATTTTAATTTTTCCGGAAAAAGCAGAGGGAATATGTGGCTTAGTCTAGCCCCCAAAAATTCCCCGAGTTCAAAGTAATTTTAAGATTTTAGTTAAATTGGATAATTAAAATTTTAATGATTAAAATTAAAAGATTTAAATAAAATGAGTACCCGTCGCGGGTTACTATTTGGGAAAATGTGAACTGGGGTTTTAAAAAAATACCAAAGGGGAGAAAGCTAATGTGGGTTGCTATGGTCACTTCGCCACTGTGGTTTTTCCCTCTGAGTTGAAGATCTGAGGAGCCCCCCGGGACCCTCGGTCCCCAAATGGCGGGTGTCTTACCGAAATGGCCGGGGGGTGTCTTCCGGAACCCGTTTGTATTTGTGGGTTTAGGTGGATTGTTTTTGACTGGAAAACTGCGACGAAAATAATGCCGTTTCCCCCCTGCCCGGTGCCCCGGGTTTTTTATACCGTAAAATGTGGGTAGCTCCTTTCCCCTTTGGGGATGACGGCTTAGCCCAATTTGGAAGAGAGGTAGGCCCGGGGAAGTAAAGGGAAATCTGGGCCCGGTGAGATTGCGAGGGGAACCCCCGAAGAGATGGCTTTTAGTAGCCCCATGCGGCCCTTTTTGATGATTCGCCCGGGCGCTCCGGAACTTCCATTACCCTTAAATTTTCGGTTTTAGCCGATAGCGGTATGCCTTCCTTTTTGGGTATGGGGCCCCCCGACTTTTATCCCTCTTCTTTGGGGGGCGATAAGCCCCGGTTTTTTTCCCTTTTTTGGGGGAAATTTACCCCCTAACCCCCGGCTTTTTGTTTAAAGGGCCGGGGGGGGTTGCCCCCAAGGGGTTTTCCCCGGTTGCATCATGTTTGCATCATGTTTGGAATTTTTAACCCGGGTTTTTAACCTTTTTTTCTAGAACCTTCTAGAATTCCCTTTTTGATGTTTTCGGGGGAAAAAAGCCGAGTTCACATTTAAAAAAGAGGGTTTCCCTACCTAATTAACCTACTTTAAAAAAACGATATTAATATTTTGGGATTATCAAATTTGAATTGTCGATTCCTTTTGCAATTTAAAATAAAATTGCATTACTTCGTTAAAAATTTTTTTTATAGATTAAAATAAATCTTATTTGCTTTAATTTATTTAATTTTATTTTGCATGTAAAAAGGTAGAAAAAACTTAACCCCCGTTTTTAAATTTTTTATTGTTATTTTATAGTTGAGTTTAATTTAAACATGATTGGCAGGAAAATTATCAATTTAACCCCTTTTCAATTTTGTGTTATATGTAAAATTGATAGGGAACCCTTTTTTCTCAGGAACCCAATTTATTTTTGTGGTATACCCAGGGGTGTTTTAACCCCGGGCCCAATCCCGGGGGGGGGGGCGGGCCCGGGAAACCAATTTTAACTTATGCGAGGGCTAAATATTTGTTAAAACCGGTCTTTCAGGGAGGTTTGCGATTGGGCATTTACTAATAGTTTAAAAAATTAATTTTGAAAAAAATTGAAAATTTTGAAATTTGGGGTTGGGCGTTAAAAACCCCCAATTTTTTGGTTTTCCCAAATTTTTTATCAACCCCCCTTTAATTTCGCATCCCAAAAAATTTAATATTTTAACATTTTTAAACCATGCTTACCATTTCCCCAACAAAGGATTATTAGAAACCCCCGGTTTAAAAAAAGTATTTTGTAGAAAAATTTAAAAACACAAACGAAAAGAAAAATAATTGGGACGAAAAATTAAAAAAGCCCCTGCTTTCTTTTAATTTAAAAAAACGCCCCGAAGGAAACAAAATTCTCGCCCTATGAAACTTTTTATTCGGCCCCAAAACCCCCCAAGCCCAAAAAGGCCATCCCCGTTTTCCAACCCATCGAAGAACCCCTAGAACCCACCCCCAAACAAGAAAACAAAAAACTTTATTCAACAAAAAATTTATGATTATCCCCTGAAGAAGCCGGACCAAAAATTTTTTAAGCCCAAAAAAAAAGGGGCAAAAAAACTATTATGATCAACGTGTAAAATTTCGGGCCGTTTAAAAAAAAGGGGGATTTTGTTTTTTTACTAAAAAAAACCAAAAAAGGGAAAATTTTGCACTTACGAGGACCCCCACGGGAAATAATAAAAGACCCACCTTCCAACAACCCAAAATCCTAATCGAAACCCTAAAACCCCGGGGTTGTCCATATCAATAAATTAAAAAAGAAAATATAGAACCAGGTTGGAAAAAAAATTTTTTCTAATTTTGGGTTCAGATGTGTTGGCATCGCCCCCCAGGGGCCAATTTCCCGGACAAAAATACAAATTCCCCAATACATCAAAATATTCGCCTTCGCAAGCTGGTAAAAGGGATACGGATATTGTAACGTAGTCACTAATTATGCAAAGTTGCCCAAAAAAATTGTTATTTCAAATCTCGATCTGCCGCACGTTCCTTTTACCAAAAACGGTTATACCCCCGTTGTGGGGATTGGAATCCCGAACCACGTGTTCGGGATGTTTCCCGGGGTCCTAACCCAATTTTTCCCAAAACCCCCTACGAAGGGGTATAATTTGCACTAATTTTTTAATGGCGAAAACAAGAAATTTCCCCTTTTAAAACCCCCTCTAAATTTTTTAAACTTTAAGAAAAATGTTTTCCAAAAAATCCCTGCGATCACCCAAAAAAAGACGCTTCTAAACACGTAATACGAACACCCTAAATTGTTTAAATTTTACACTCGGGGACAGGATTTTCCCTTTTTACAGAAAATATTACTATTTTTTCCAATTAAATAGAGCAGATGCTTTTAAAAGCCCCAGTTTTCGATAATTTTTTTTTGCCCAAAATTTTGGGGATAACCCCGAAGGGAAAACCCATCGGTACCTAAAGACCTTAAATTAAACACTTTTTGTTGCGAAAACCCCAAATTTCCCATTCCATGTCTCAAATGTCGTATGTTGGGTTTCAAAAATTTTAACCCTAATTTTTGTGAAGGGAATTTTTTTTTACCTTTTCAAACGTAGTAAAAAGTGTGGAAACGCAAAAGATTTCCCTTTGATTTCGGGGCGGAAAGTACCCCCCCCTTAAACATTACCAAACCTACATTTTAAAAAAAAGACGCTAAAAATTTAAATTTTTTACTAGTGTGAAAAACGAAGAAACCCCGGTCATACCCAAAAATTTAATATCCAAGATTATTAATTGTATAATTAAAATTGTTTTTTAATTGCAGGTTCGCTATTTAGCTCGGACGTTTTAAGATTATTAAAATCTCAACGCTTAAAAATTTCGGGATATTTTAGTAAAACGATTTATTTTAAATTTCTCCTTCAGAAAAAACCCTCCTAACAAAACAGGTTGTTCAGCATGGAACCTGTGCTTTTTTCAAAAAAATTATTTTATATTTCTAGCTATTATTTTTCATTTTGTTGAGGTATGCCCTTTACTTAAGTAATTTCAAAACAAAAAATCCTAAAAGGGAGACTCTAAACCCCGCAATATTCAGCTAATCCCCTAACCTTTTTATTATTACAGATTTCGTTAACCCCGCCCACTGGTTTAAAAACTCCGCCCTCGCGAGAGTTATCTATCAATTATAGTATTCCAAAACCCTTATGAAAAGCCTAGCGAAAACCTTTAAAAAATACTTTTTAAAAAGTAATAATTTTTAGCTCATTTCTTGCATTATTTAAATCGGAGGGGAAAAAAGACTCCAGGGTTACCAGTGAACCCAGCTAATTATATTTCCCCCAAAAGAACCTTTCGAAAATTTTTACGAATCCTACAAAAGACACGGGCAAAAAAACCCTGCAACGCGCAATTGATATCATAGATAAAAGACGCAAATTAGTTTATAAATATATTACCCGTGCTTTAGCAGGCACTCGTACACGTATGTATGATTGCACGCACACATATTTATATATGCCCAATGTGCGAGTCTAAAACATACTTTAAAATAATAAAATAACGACGGTTAAAATATGTATATTATACTATTCATTATTAGAAGATTCATCACGCACCATTATCTGCCCGAAGCCAGGACTCCCTTCGCACATGCAAGGTATATATCTATAAATGCATACACACGCACATAGAAATAATAATATATATTATAAATAATATATATATATATAAATATTTAATTTTGTAAATTGTAACGTCCAGACAAATTTCAAAATTTTAATCTTTTTCAAAAAATTAATTCTTTAACATATTAATCATGACAATCGCTAACCCACATGAAAGACCGGTATTAACAAATATTAGTCTCGCATATAGTCGTCATAAGTTAAAAAACATGATTCTGCCCCCCCCTCACCCCCCCCCATTCCCCATGGTTAGAAAACCCCATAGTATATACCTACTATTAGAAATTGTTCCTGAGCAAGTTACCTATCAATTTACATATAACTACGAAATGTAAAGTAAATTGATAAATTTTACCTGTCTATCATGATTATTAAACTCTAACTATAAATAACAATAGAAGTTACAATTAAGCTTTTCTACCATTTACATGCAAATATGAATAAAATTAAAGCAAATAAGATTATTTAATCTATAACAAAATTTACGAAGTTTAAAGCATTTTATTTTAAATTGCAAAAGGAATCGACATTTTCTAATGAATAATACCTAAAATATATAGATATCGTTCGTAAAATAGTAAATTTGGTATGAAACCCGCTTTATTATGTGAAATCGGCTTTACTCTCAAGAAAACCCTCTAAAAGATTCTAGAAGGTTCTAGAAAGACGGTTGCGAACCGTTACATTCCAGAAGATGATGCAAAGCATGATGCAACGCTGAACACGTTGCAACCTGCAAGGCCCGTTGCAAGCCGCGTAGCGGTGAGTCACCAAAGAAGTACCCCTATCGTTTCCAAAAAGAAGATAAGATAAGTCGGAGCGCATAGCCAACAAAGGCATACCCCTATCGCTACCGAGAATAGGATAAGGGGAAAGTCGGAGCGGCCGGCGATGAGTCATCAAAGGAACGCGCTATCGCTACTAAGAAACCATTCTCCAGGACTTAACCGTCGCAATCTCTACCAGGAACAGATTTTCTCCGGTTTCTTCCCGGCATACCTCTCTTGCCATGGCTAAGCCGCATCGGCCCGATGGGAGGAGCGAGCCATTTTACGGTATATAAACCTGCACCGGCACGGAACGGCAGTGATTTCGTCGCAGTGGTTCCAGTCAACAACAATCCCGCACTCAACCAGCAAATACTACGGGGTCCTGAAGACATAGCCGCCATTTTGGTGAGACACAGCCCCCATTTCGGACCGAGGTACCGAGGTCCTCAGATCTTCAGACTCAGAGGGAAGAAACAGTAGCAAAGTGTACCATAGCAAGGCACATTAGACATTTCC